>NW_022986243.1:218025-425525 GCF_902500255.1 Thalassophryne amazonica | reverse complement strand
GAAGGTGAATATGCAGAGTCTCTCTCAGATAATGATAGGCTTTTGGGCCATGGAGGTGGAGCGTAAGGGCAAAATCTCTCTGGGCTTTAGTGTACTCCACACCCTGCCTCGAAAAGAGCTGAACTGGAAGATCTGAAATTCAATTAGCAAAAGTGATTTTGTAGGTTTAATTTTAATGAGGAGGAACTCTACCGAAGAAGATAAACGACAAAAAATATTCCATGAAATATTTTTTATTTCACCTGAGTAGCAATCAAGCTTGTCTTTTAGCTCTTCATTGATTAGATTTTTCTCCTTAAGTTCCTCCAGAAGAGACAGCATGTTTTTCTTAGCCCTCCTTTCTCTTGCCAAGGCATTTGACTTCTCCGGCTGCAGTTTCCTCACTCTTGCTGAGGCTTCTTGGAGTTTTGCACGTATAGCCTTGGGCAGTGAGTATGTGTGGTCAGTGGCCTGTCGCTTACGGCACTTGTGCCTCTCTCCAATGGCTCCCTGTTGCCACAAAATATATAAATAATGGTAATATAAAACATATATAAGTTACTTTTTAATTCAAATTATACTCACAACATCAGGCTGAGGTTCATCCTCAGACAAGTCGATTGGCAGGTTGTCTTCCACTCTGCTAGAAGTGTTTGTGTTTCTTCTTGTTACCAGCTAAAGTAAATACAAGTAAAGACATTAGAAAATGTTGAAATATTGGTATGAGTTATATACACACACACACACACACACACATCATGATATACATACCCTTTGAAGATGAGATGGAAATTTGAAGATAGTTGGCACAACATTATCTCGAAGCCGGACAGTCTGCCCCGTTCTATCGAAGTCCTCACTCCTGAAGTGCTCACTTACAGTAGTGTCCTGTCATTGGCAACAAAACCGGCCCTTCTTACCGCAACTTCCCACTGCCTCCTCCTCTCTGTTTTTGGGAAATCTTAAACAGTCAAATAAATAAATAAATATAAAATTTTCCACCTTTCTTTCCATTAACATTAAGGATAAGGACAAAAATACACACCTAAATTATCGTGTGTGTGTGTGTGTGTGTGCTTTTACTCTGGGAATAGAACATCACACTACAAGAATAATAAAAACATCTAAAAAATACAGAATGAGTAAATAAATTATAGCAACATATATTAAATAGCCTCGTGTCAACAAAAACCTAGCAGTCCTATTATGTCACGTACTGTCATATCTTACAGGTGAAAGGTGATCCCCTGGATCTCGTTTTGATGAAGCGCTCATTAGAGCAGCCGTATGCTGCACAAACATCAGGCATCTCCTCGAGGTGTCCTGCTATAGACACAAAGACAGCAATCTACTGTATCATAATACAAGATGATTTCAACAAACCAACCCACGTGCAACACATGTACCAATTGCCGGGTTAACTTTTACATATTAGGTTCCACTCAAAGGCTCTTCTTATTAGTCAACTAACCAAAACTGAACCAGGACTAAACCAGGTCTGAACTAGGACTAAACCAGGACCAAACCAGACCTAAATCAGGACTAAACCATACCTGAACCAGGACTAAATATCACAGTGTCCTTTCCACAGGTCAAAGTTTAGTCATAGTTGGTGTTTTTACGCACTTTTGTTTTGCACAAATCAAAACTAGCTAACTCCACATGGCTAATTTGCATAAAGCAGCAGTGTATACAGCTATGCAATTAAATAGATTTTTAGTAAAGAGAATCTGGGATTTTAACTTTTACAAAAACCCTGAATTGTAGCCACATTAACAGGGCTGTGAAATGAAAATTGTGAAATCCGAGGATAAATCTTATAAAACTTATATAGACTTATAAAACTTGCATGATGTTGTAAAAAAAAAAACAAAACGCTTTGCAATAAGCATTTTAAAAACTCAGTAACGATCACGATTAGAGTGCAACACTAACACCCCACCCCCTCCCCAAGATGAAATCCGCGGAGTTTTCACAGCCCTGCGTTAATAACACTTGTAATACAGCAAACCATTTGTAAATTCGTCATGATTTTTGCTAATTAAGCTTATTTTAGTGTGCACAGATCACTTACCTTAATATAGCTACCACGGAATGCGCCAAAACAAGTCCTGTGGCAAGATGGCCGCCAGTGAACGACGAACCATCTACCCTTATTTATATATCTGTGGTTAGGACAATGTGTTCAGGTTTCAAACATTTTTCTTCTTCTCCTAACGTGGATTAAAACTTTGTGGTACACAGCGCCAACTACTGTGCAGGAGGGACCCTAGCAGTCAATGTGTCACTGATTTCAAAATGGCTCTTTTCAATCAGATGTGCAGTGTCGCGGCATGTCAATCATCTGGGGTGGCACCTGGGGTGTCCAATCAGATTTCAGGGGAGTCCAGTGAAATGAAACCCAGCTACACCCATGGCAGGAAGTGTTCAACATTTGACATTTCCTGTTTCACTGTGGACTCAAAACTTGGCACTTCCTGTTTGGGACACAGTGTACTCTGAGCGCGCGTCACGTCACTGTGCAGCAGTTCGCTGGTATTAATATGTATGTGTCGCAGACATGAATGATCAAAGCTATCCAACATCTCACCGTGTCATTTAGGTCCTCTATAGTAAATGCTTCTGTAGAGGATTTACTCCCCCCCCTACACTTTTTAATAATTTTCTTTATTTGCATCTCATGTGCCTGGAAAAAGTCCTCACCATGTAATTTAGGTACTGTAAGCTTTTTTTCTGTAAATGATTCTGGGGAGCATTAGCATGGCTAAAAAACTTCAGCTTTTGGGAACTTCACCCCCCCCCCCCCCCCCCCCCCCCCAAACTGTGGCCCTCATACCCTCTGCCACTTTAAGCTTTTTTTTGCAATCTACAACCCCTGGCAATAATTATGGAATCACCGGCCTCGGAGGATGTTCATTCAGTTGTTTAATTTTGTAGAAAAAAAGCAGATCACAGACATGACACAAAACTAAGGTCATTTCAAATGGCAACTTTCTGGCTTTAAGAAACACTATAAGAAATCAAGAAAAAAAAGATTGTGGCAGTCAGTAACGGTTACTTTTTTAGACCAAGCAGAGGAAAAAAATATGGAATCACTCAATTCTGAGGAAAAAATTATGGAATCACCCTGTAAATTTTCATCCCCAAAACTAACACCTGCATCAAATCAGATCTGCTCGTTAATCTGCATCTAAAAAGGAGTGATCACACCTTGGAGAGCTGTTGCACCAAGTGGACTGACATGAATCATGGCTGCAACACGAGAGATGTCAATTGAAACAAAGGAGAGGATTATCAAACTCTTAAAAGAGGGTAAATCATCATGCAGTGTTGCAAAAGATGTTGGTTGTTCACAGTCAGCTGTGTCTAAACTCTGGACCAAATACAAACAACATGGGAAGGTTGTTAAAGGCAAACATACTGGTAGACCAAGGAAGACATCAAAGCGTCAAGACAGAAAACTTAAAGCAATATGTCTCAAAAATCGAAAATGCACAACAAAACAAATGAGGAACGAATGGGAGGAAACTGGAGTCAACGTCTGTGACCGAACTGTAAGAAACCGCCTAAAAGAAATGGGATTTCCATACAGAAAAGCTAAACAAAAGCCATCATTAACACCTAAACAGAAAAAAACAAGGTTACAATGGGCTAAAGAAAAGCAATCGTGGACTGTGGATGACTGGATGAAAGTCATATTCAGTGATGAATCTCGAATCTGCATTGGGCAAGGTGATGATGCTGGAACTTTTGTTTGGTGCCATTCCAATGAGATTTCTAAAGATGACTGCCTGAAGAGAACATGTAAATTTCCACAGTCATTGATGATATGGGGCTGCATGTCAGGTAAAGGCACTGGGGAGATGGCTGTCATTACATCATCAATAAATGCACAAGTTTATGTTGATATTTTGGACACTTTTCTTATCCCATCAATTGAAAGGATGTTTGTGGATGATGAAATCATTTTTCAAGATGATAATGCATCTTGCCATAGAGCAAAAACTGTGAAAACATTCCTTGCAAAAAGACACATAGGGTCAATGTCAATGAGCAGATCTGATTTGATGCAGGTGTTAGTTTTGGGGATGGAAATTTACAGGGTGATTCCATAATTTTTTCCTCAGAATTGAGTGATTCCATATTTTTTTCCTCTGCTTGGTCTAAAAAAGTAACTGTTACTGACTGCCACAATCTTTTTTTCTTGATTTCTTATAGTGTTTCTTAAAGCCAGAAAGTTGCCATTTGAAATGACTTTAGTTTTGTGTCATGTCTGCGATCTGCTTTTTTTCTACAAAATTAAACAACAGAATGAACATCCTCTGAGGCCGGTGATTCCATAATTTTTGCCAGGGGTTGTAGATGTAAATTAATATTCAAAGCTTTCAGCTAGTTGACAGTAGGGCTGTACAATATGGACAAATGAGCTGAACTTTCAGGTCTTCTTTTCAAGAAACTCCTCCTCTACACCACTCCATCAGGAAGCTGGATTATATATTTTTAATAAGTTGTAAAGAGTTGCTATCAGTATATAAGGAAGATAATTTTAGATTTTTTATTTTTTTTGTATTTGAAATGGCATCAACAAATTAAAATGTGTGAAATACCGAGTGTTCCAATACTTTTGAAGGCAAATGAGAAGCACCCAAGCAGCATCTTACATCTCAAATACACAAAGAGAGCAGGAATCAGCTGCTGCCTGCTCGTTTTATTAATCTAAAATCACCAGAGATACGTGTATATATAAGACAACCTGAATTAAAGTAGAAATGCCGCTTTTAATAACCTGGAACTCATTTCTGGCATAAAATATATAACACACACACACACACAAACAGGCCACTTGGCTGTTATGATATAGATGTTCAATAAATCAGTCACTTCATTTTATGTTTTATGTGTCTGAATGGGGCAGAACAGTGGATTAGTGGTTCACACTGTTGCCTCACAGCAAGGTGATGGGTTCGATTCCCACCTGTGGCCTCTCTGTGTGGAGTTTGCATGTTCTCCCCTTGTTTGTGTGGGTTTCGTCCGGGTGCTCTGGCTTCCTCCCTCATCCAAACAAATACAGGTTAAGGCCCGGTCACACGGCACTTAACGAAGGGCAATGAAGCCCAAACAAAACAAGAAATCTGGATTTTGGTTGGCATTGTTTAACCTTCACTCAGCTTCGTTCCTGCAGCTGGCGCTTCATCAGGATTTTTAAACTGTTGAAAAATTTGAACAAAGGGCAATGAAAATGACCAGCTGAATGTTTTCACACAGTGCAGAAGCTGGTTTGTGCGCTGCTGTGGAGGAGAGATGCAGCTCCTCCGCGGCGGAGCTGGTGCGTGCAGTGCGGGGCTTCTGCCGCTGCGTGTGATGGAGCGAGTGCTGCCGTGGTGCTGGCTGACCAGGAAGAATTTGTTGGCCTTTCCGCCAGCGCACGACAGTCCATGATCGTGGTGGTGTTCCAGCGCTGTGGGCACATGAGAAGAGAGTTGCTGCACAAAAAGTCTGGCTGGAGCTGCAACATTCTGTCCATGAACTTTGAAGGGTTTGCTGTCCTCCAGCCTGCTGGCCCTTTGAGGAAGTGATCCTTGATCACTGTGTATTTGTTCGCAGCAGGGAGGCTTGGCAGGAGCGCGATCAGCCTTGTTTAACCCAATGCGATCAGCTGGAGAGAAGGTAAAGCTTGTGTGATTCACGTACACAGTGCCTGTGCGTGCGCGAGGTGATCAGAAACAGCAGGGTTTTAAAAAAAAAAACAAGACAGACAGCGCTCTCTGTCTCTCTCTCTCTGTCTTGTACGTGCACATTTCGGGTGTACAGACAGCAGTTAGTTTTGGTATTTGAGAAATATTTGGCGTGTTTACAGTGTGTATCATTTTGGTAGAGTATTTAGCATGTGTGGTTAGTGTGGTGGTGGTTTTTTTGTAAAAATGAGGCATCTTATGAATGTTTAGCGCTTACGTTTTTAAATTTGATGATGAAGGAGATGATCTCTCTTTTGTTCTGGATGAGGAACCAGAGCAGGTGGATCCACCGACGTGCACACAGATCTCCACAGTGGGTCGGATCGCGCATTTGTTTGCAGTTTCTCCAGGACTCAGACGCTATGAGCTTCAGTTTCATTTTGTTCCTCTTTCGTCCCTTTTGTGCTCTTGATTCGCAAGCTATCTGGAGATAAAGCTCGTACGTCTGTGACTTTCCCTTCGCTCGTCGTGTGCCGTGTGACCGGGCCTTTAGGTGGGCTGGAAACTTTAAATTGATTGTTTGTTTGTCCTATGTGTCCCTGGGACAGACAGACAGACGTCCCATCCGGGGTGTCCCTGCCTCACACCCTGTGGGTGCTGGAACAGGTTGCAGCTCCCCCCCGGTGACCCTTAATTGGACTAAACTGGATGGATTTTAAATCTTAATATGTATTTTTGTTTTTGACTGACTTCAAGTCAAACTGCAATAAAATATTTCAACTTTTTAATTAAACAATCTGCTTTATACATTGAAAATCTGTTATTTGGAGAAAAATTGAAACTTTTTGTCATCAGCTGACATGGATCAGGATCAGCCCCAAGTCAATCTGGAAGAGTGACACACACACACACACACACACACACACACACACACACACACACACACACACACACACACACACACACACACACACACACACACACTTTGCAAAATAAAACCACTTAATGACTGAACTGAAAACTGCTTTATTATGAAGGCCCCGCCCACTCTGTGGCGATCATTATGACACATCATTGACTTTGGGTAAAAACAGTTTTTTAAACTTCATCTTTAAGTTGAATTAAAAAAAAAAATCACCATGTTCCACTGGATGAGGAGGCATGTCAACAACCTCTGACTGGCCCCTGGCATCAAGTATCAGTGAAATGCCTGCTGATTGGCTAATGACTCTCCTACACCCCACCCTCACTGGAAAAACAAAGATTAAGACATCAACAAATCAATCAATATTCTATCAATATTATTTAATATAATCAATATTCAATTCTAAAATAATCAAAAGTTTGGGGGGGAGCAACTCAGTGTGAGGAATGTTTTTAAAGCAGGAATTAGAACCCAGCAGGAGTCCAGGAGCCTGGAAGCTCCCAGCTGAGGTCCAGAAGACGAGTTCAGAGGAACGTTTTGGCCACCAACTTCCCAGCTGTCCAAGGTGAGACGGCGAAGAGGCTCAGCAGGAGTTTAACTCCTCCATGGTCTGGGTGAGTGTTGAATGGAGCTCGGCGCAGGTTTTCCTTTCTGAGGACAAATTGTCTGCAGACAGACAGGAGACAGACAGGTTTGTGTGAGTCGCACCGCTACTGACAAGACCATCAAAGAATTTCAGTTCAATTTAATTTCAATTTATCCAACGTATATGTAGAGCGCCAAGTCACGACAGCGTCACCTCGAGGCGCTTCACAGAAAATAAAAAATTATAATAATGGACCAAAAGTAGAGAAGCTTGAGTCTTCGACTGGACTGGGTTGCTTGACGCGAGGACGTTTCGCTTCACATCACAGAAGCTTCCTCAGCTAAAATTCTTGCTCTGGAAGTCTGACTTCTGTCTGACTCTTGTAGAGAAGAATAAAACAGAAGCCAACAAAAGCTGGAGTTTTAAACCTAACCAGACCCCTCCTACTGAGCGGCAGACTGCTATCGGCTAGTGACTAAACAATAGCTCTAATTTAGCAACTATTGTGCTCTAGTTAGCACCCTCCTAATGACAGGGCAGCTGTCCCTCCTAATGATGGGACAGACACCTCTCCTGATGGCTCCCTTGACGACTCTCCTGATCAACTTCAATCAATCAATCAACTTTTTTCTTGTATAGCGCCAAATCACAACAAACAGTTGCCCCAAGGCGCTCCACATTGCAAGGCAAGGCCATACAATAATTATGAAACACAGTCTACGTCTAAAGCAACATAACAGTGGTTGGCTCTCACTGCGGTATTGTATCACTTCCTGTTCCGGAGCACAGCGGTGTTTTTCTGTATCTGTTAGCTGTTTAATCTGCGCAGTTAGATTGATCTAGTTATCTAGATTACGATTTGTTTCCCAGTGTAATCTTTACGTGCCTTAACTAAAGCACTCATTCTGCTGAATCACCTCTAAATTATTTACACATTATTCACTTTGCGTGTTTTTAGGAATCCGCTAGCTTAGCGTAGCTACTAGCTCTTAGCCGATTTAGCATGGCGGCTTCTCCTGTCTCTCCCGCACTTTTCTGCTCTGGGTGTGAAATGTTTAGTTATTCCTCGGCCTCCTTTAGCAGTAACGGTACTTGTAATAAGTGTAGCTTATTCGTAGCTTTGGAGGCCAGGCTGGGCGAATTGGAGACTCGGCTCCGCACCGTGGAAAATTCTACAGCTAGCCAGGCCCCTGTAGTCGGTGCGGACCAAGGTAGCTTAGCCGCCGTTAGTTCCCCCCTGGCAGATCCCGAGCAGCCGGGAAAGCAGGCTGACTGGGTGACTGTGAGGAGGAAGCGTAGCCCTAAACAGAAGCCCCGTGTACACCGCCAACCCGTTCACATCTCTAACCGTTTTTCCCCACTCGACGACACACCCGCCGAGGATCAAACTCTGGTTATTGGCGACTCTGTTTTGAGAAATGTGAAGTTAGCGACACCAGCAACCATAGTCAATTGTCTTCCGGGGGCCAGAGCAGGCGACATTGAAGGAAATTTGAAACTGCTGGTTAAGGCTAAGCGTAAATTTGGTAAGATTGTAATTCACGTCGGCAGTAATGACACCCGGTTACGCCAATCGGAGGTCACTAAAATTAACATTAAATCGGTGTGTAACTTTGCAAAAACAATGTCGGACTCTGTAGTTTTCTCTGGGCCCCTCCCCAATCAGACCGGGAGTGACATGTTTAGCCGCATGTTCTCCTTGAATTGCTGGCTGTCTGAGTGGTGTCCAAAAAATGAGGTGGGCTTCATTGATAATTGGCAAAGCTTCTGGGGAAAACCTGGTCTTGTTAGGAGAGACGGCATCCATCCCACTTTGGATGGAGCAGCTCTCATTTCTAGAAATCTGGCTAATTTTCTTAAATCCTCCAAACCGTGACTATCCAGGGTTGGGACCAGGAAGCAGAGTTGTAGTCTTACACACCTCTCTGCAGCTTCTCTACCCCTGCCATCCCCTCATTACCCCATCCCCGTAGAGACGGTGCCTGCTCCCAGACTACCAATAACCAGCAAAAATCTATTTAAGCATAAAAATTCAAAAAGAAAAAATAATATAGCACCTTCTACTGCACCACAGACTAAAACAGTTAAATGTGGTCTATTAAACATTAGGTCTCTCTCTTCTAAGTCCCTGTTGGTAAATGATATAATAATTGATCAACATATTGATTTATTCTGCCTAACAGAAACCTGGTTACAGCAGGATGAATATGTTAGTTTAAATGAGTCAACACCCCCGAGTCACACTAACTGTCAGAATGCTCGTAGCACGGGCCGGGGCGGTGGATTAGCAGCAATCTTCCATTCCAGCTTATTAATTAATCAAAAACCCAGACAGAGCTTTAATTCATTTGAAAGCTTGTCTCTTAGTCTTGTCCATCCAAATTGGAAGTCCCAAAAACCAGTTTTATTTGTTATTATCTATCGTCCACCTGGTCGTTACTGTGAGTTTCTCTGTGAATTTTCAGACCTTTTGTCTGACTTAGTGCTTAGCTCAGATAAGATAATTATAGTGGGCGATTTTAACATCCACACAGATGCTGAGAATGACAGCCTCAACACTGCATTTAATCTATTATTAGACTCTATTGGCTTTGCTCAAAAAGTAAATGAGTCCACCCACCACTTTAATCATATCTTAGATCTTGTTCTGACTTATGGTATGGAAATAGAAGACTTAACAGTATTCCCTGAAAACTCCCTTCTGTCTGATCATTTTTTAATAACATTTACATTTACTCTGATGGACTACCCAGCAGTAGGGAATAAGTTTCATTACACTAGAAGTCTTTCAGAAAGCGCTGTAACTAGGTTTAAGGATATGATTCCTTCTTTATGTTCTCTAATGCCATATAACAACACAGTGCAGAGTAGCTACCTAAACTCTGTAAGGGAGATAGAGTATCTCGTCAATAGTTTTACATCCTCATTGAAGACAACTTTGGATGCTGTAGCTCCTCTGAAAAAGAGAGCTTTAAATCAGAAGTGTCTGACTCCGTGGTATAACTCTCAAACTCGTAGCTTAAAGCAGATAACCCGTAAGTTGGAGAGGAAATGGCGTCTCACTAATTTAGAAGATCTTCACTTAGCCTGGAAAAAGAGTCTGTTGCTCTATAAAAAAGCCCTCCGTAAAGCTAGGACATCTTTCTACTCATCACTAATTGAAGAAAATAAGAACAACCCCAGGTTTCTTTTCAGCACTGTAGCCAGGCTGACAAAGAGTCAGAGCTCTATTGAGCTGAGTATTCCATTATCTTTAACTAGTAATGAGTTCATGACTTTCTTTGCTAACAAAATTTTAACTATTAGAGAAAAAATTACTCATAACCATCCCAAAGACGTATCGTTATCTTTGGCTGCTTTCAGTGATGCCGGTATTTGGTTAGACTCTTTCTCTCCGATTGTTCTGTCTGAGTTATTTTCATTAGTTACTTCATCCAAACCATCAACATGTTTATTAGACCCCATTCCTACCAGGCTGCTCAAGGAAGCCCTACCATTATTTAATGCTTCGATCTTAAATATGATCAATCTATCTTTGTTAGTTGGCTATGTACCACAGGCTTTTAAGGTGGCAGTAATTAAACCATTACTTAAAAAGCCATCACTTGACCCAGCTATCTTAGCTAATTATAGGCCAATCTCCAACCTTCCTTTTCTCTCAAAAATTCTTGAAAGGGTAGTTGTAAAACAGCTAACTGATCATCTGCAGAGGAATGGTCTATTTGAAGAGTTTCAGTCAGGTTTTAGAATTCATCATAGTACAGAAACAGCATTAGTGAAGGTTACAAATGATCTTCTTATGGCCTCGGACAGTGGACTCATCTCTGTGCTTGTTCTGTTAGACCTCAGTGCTGCTTTTGATACTGTTGACCATAAAATTTTATTACAGAGATTAGAGCATGCCATAGGTATTAAAGGCACTGCGCTGCGGTGGTTTGAATCATATTTGTCTAATAGATTACAATTTGTTCATGTAAATGGGGAATCTTCTTCACAGACTAAAGTTAATTATGGAGTTCCACAAGGTTCTGTGCTAGGACCAATTTTATTCACTTTATATATGCTTCCCTTAGGCAGTATTATTAGACGGTATTGCTTAAATTTTCATTGTTACGCAGATGATACCCAGCTTTATCTATCCATGAAGCCAGAGGACACACACCAATTAGCTAAACTGCAGGATTGTCTTACAGACATAAAGACATGGATGACCTCTAATTTCCTGCTTTTAAACTCAGATAAAACTGAACTTATTGTTCTTGGCCCCACAAATCTTAGAAACATGGTGTCTAACCAGATCCTTACTCTGGATGGCATTACCCTGACCTCTAGTAATACTGTGAGAAATCTTGGAGTCATTTTTGATCAGGATATGTCATTCAAAGCGCATATTAAACAAATATGTAGGACTGCTTTTTTGCATTTACGCAATATCTCTAAAATCAGAAAGGTCTTGTCTCGGAGTGATGCTGAAAAACTAATTCATGCATTTATTTCCTCTAGGCTGGACTATTGTAATTCATTATTATCAGGTTGTCCTAAAAGTTCCCTAAAAAGCCTTCAGTTAATTCAAAATGCTGCAGCTAGAGTGCTGACGGGGACTAGAAGGAGAGAGCATATCTCACCCATATTGGCCTCTCTTCATTGGCTTCCTGTTAATTCTAGAATAGAATTTAAAATTCTTCTTCTTACTTATAAGGTTTTGAATAATCAGGTCCCATCTTATCTTAGGGACCTCGTAGTACCATATCACCCCAATAGAGCGCTTCGCTCTCAGACTGCAGGCTTACTTGTAGTTCCTAGGGTTTGTAAGAGTAGAATGGGAGGCAGAGCCTTCAGCTTTCAGGCTCCTCTCCTGTGGAACCAGCTCCCAATTCAGATCAGGGAGACAGACACCCTCTCTACTTTTAAGATTAGGCTTAAAACTTTCCTTTTTGCTAAAGCTTATAGTTAGGGCTGGATCAGGTGACCCTGAACCATCCCTTAGTTATGCTGCTATAGACGTAGACTGCTGGGGGGTTCCCATGATGCACTGTTTCTTTCTCTTTTTGCTCTGTATGCACCACTCTGCATTTAATCATTAGTGATCGATCTCTGCTCCCCTCCACAGCATGTCTTTTTCCTGGTTCTCTCCCTCAGCCCCAACCAGTCCCAGCAGAAGACTGCCCCTCCCTGAGCCTGGTTCTGCTGGAGGTTTCTTCCTGTTAAAAGGGAGTTTTTCCTTCCCACTGTAGCCAAGTGCTTGCTCACAGGGGGTCGTTTTGACCGTTGGGGTTTTACATCATTATTGTATGGCCTTGCCTTACAATATAAAGCGCCTTGGGGCAACTGTTTGTTGTGATTTGGCGCTATATAAAAAAAAAATTGATTGATTGATTGAACCAAGGGATGGTCCAGGGTCACCCGATCCAGCCCTAACTATAAGCCTTAGCGAAAAGGAAAGTTTTAAGCCTAATCTTAAAAGTAGAGAGGGTATCTGTCTCCCTGATCTGGATTGGGAGCTGGTTCCACAGGAGAGGAGCCTGAAAGCTGAAGGCTCTGCCTCCCATTCTACTCTTACAAACCCTAGGAACTACAAGTAAGCCCGCAGTCTGAGAGCGAAGCGCTCTAATGGGGTAATATGGTACTATGAGGTCCCTAAGATAAGATGGGACCTGATTATTCAAAACCTTATAAGTAAGAAGAAGAATTTTAAATTCTATTCTAGCATTAACAGGAAGCCAATGAAGGGAGGCCAACACGGGTGAGATATGCTCTCTCCTGCTAGTCCCCGTCAGTACTCTAGCTGCAGCATTCTGAACCAACTGAAGGCTTTTTAGGGAACTTTTAGGACAACCTGATAATAATGAATTACAATAGTCCAGCCTAGAGGAAATAAATGCATGAATTAGTTTTTCAGCATCACTCTGAGACAAGACCTTTCTGATTTTAGAGATATTGCGTAAATGCAAAAAGGCAGTCCTACATATTTGTTTAATATGCGCTTTGAATGACATATCCTGATCAAAAATAACTCCAAGATTTCTCACAGTATTACTAGAGATCAGGGAAATGCCATCCAGAGTAACGATCTGGTTAGACACCATGCTTCTAAGATTTGTGGGGCCAAGTACAATAACTTCAGTTTTATCTGAGTTTAAAAGCAGGAAATTAGAGGTCATCCATGTCTTTATGTCTGTAAGACAATCCTGCAGTTTAGCTAATTGGTGCGTATCCTCTGGCTTCATGGATAGATAAAGCTGGGTATCATCTGCGTAACAATGAAAATTTAAGCAATACCGTCTAATAATACTGCCCAAGGGAAGCATGTATAAAGTGAATAAAATTGGTCCTAGCACAGAACCTTGTGGAACTCCATAATTAACTTTAGTCTGTGAAGAAGATTCCCCATTTACATGAACAAACTGTAATCTATTAGACAAATATGATTCAAACCACCGCAGCGCAATGCCTTTAATACCTATGACATGCTCTAATCTCTGTAATAAAATTTTATGGTCAACAGTATCAAAAGCAGCACTGAGGTCCAACAGAACAAGCACAGAGATAAGTCCACTGTCCGAAGCCATAAGAAGATCATTTGTAACCTTCACTAATGCTGTTTCTGTACTATGATGAATTCTAAAACCTGACTGAAACTCTTCAAATAGACCATTCCTCTGCAGGTGATCAGTTAGCTGTTTTACAACTACCCTCTCAAGAATCTTTGAGAGAAAAGGAAGGTTGGAGATTGGCCTATAATTAGCTAAGATAGCTGGGTCAAGTGATGGCTTTTTAAGTAATGGTTTAATTACTGCCACCTTAAAGGCCTGTGGTACATAACCAACTAACAAAGATAGATTGATCATATTTAAGATTGAAGCATTAAATAATGGTAGGACTTCCTTGAGCAGCCTGGCAGGAATGGGGTCTAATAAGCATGTTGATGGTTTGGATGAAGTAACTAATGAAAATAACTCAGACAGAACAATCGGAGAGAAAGAGTCTAACCAAATACCGGCATCACTGAAAGCAGCCAAAGATAACGATACATCTTTGGGATGGTTATGAGTAATTTTTTCTCTAATAGTCAAAATTTTGTTAGCAAAGAAAGTCATGAAGTCATTACTAGTTAAAGTTAATGGAATACTCAGCTCAATAGAGCTCTGACTCTTTGTCAGCCTGGCTACAGTGCTGAAAAGAAACCTGGGGTTGTTCTTATTTTCTTCAATTAGTGATGAGTAGAAAGATGTCCTAGCTTCAGGAAGGGCTTTCTTATAGAGCAACAAACTCTTTTTCCAGGCTAAGTGAAGATCTTCTAAATTAGTGAGACGCCATTTCCTCTCCAACTTACGGGTTATCTGCTGATGACGTGAATGACTCATTACCATGAACAAAAGACTGAAACTGCTTTGACTTGAGTACCCCATAGTAAACAGGGGATAAAGCGTGTCTCAGACCCCCTCCCCGGTTAAGGCTGGGTTTCAAACGTTTCACAAAGAATGCCTCCTTGACCCCTCTCTCAAACCATTTCTTCTCTCTGGCTAATATTAGAGAAATATTAGAGAAATGGTTTGACACACTTTAGCCCCTGTTTACAATGGGGTACTCAGGTCAAAGGAGTTTCAGTCTTTTGTTCATGGTAATGAGTCAGACTTCCAGAGCAAGAATTTTAGCTGAGGAAGCTTCTGCGATTTGAAGCGAAACGTCCTTGCGTCAAGCAACCCAGTCCAGTCGAAGATTCAAGCTTCTCTACTATGGAAACCACCTGGACAACTGAGAGCCTTCACAGAAACAATGGACCAAAAGATCAAAGAGCATATTTAAAGATTAAAAGCACAATTAAAGTAAAAAAAAAAAAAATCATAACACAATATGCTAATCACAAAAAAGGGAAGATAAGTGCATCTTAAATCTGGACTTGAAAGTCTCCACAGAATCGGACTGTTTTATTGACGCAGGGAGATCATTCCACAGAACAGGGGCACAATAAGAAAAGCTCTGTGACCCACAGACTTCTTATTCACCTTAGGGACACAAAGTAGTCCTGCACCCTGAGAACGTAAAGCCCAGGCCGGTACGTAAGGTTTAATTAGGTCAGCTAGGTAGGGAGGTGCCAGTCCGTGAACAATTTTATAGACTAGTAGCAGGACCTTAAAATATGATCTCACTGGGACAGGAAGCCAGTGAAGAGACGCCAAAATAGGTGTAATGTGGTCAAACTTTCTGCTTTGTGTCAAAAGTCTGGCTGCAGCATTTTGAACCAATTGGAGAGCCCTAATGCTGGACTGGGGTAAACCAGAAAATAGAACACTGCAGTAGAAGAGATGAACGTATGGATCAGGGTCTCAGCATCAGCCATAGACAGGATGGGACGAATCTTCACTATATTTGGGTGATTCTTAGACTACGGGCACTTATTATGTCCTTTGATCATATTGTATGAAAAACAGAAAAAAGGGGAAATTTCACACTTTTATAGTTATCTTTACAATGAAAGTGTGTTAAGAAATTTGTTCTAGTAGTCTATGATGACTTTTTCACCTTTTTTCAGCATCATTATATGCAAATATTTCCATTTTGTGCTTGTCCCACACCCAGACTTTTGATCTTCAATGATAAAAATGAATGGTAAAGAAATGTTTTTTCTAATGTTTTAAAATATCTCTGAATAAAATATCAGTAAAATAATCAAAACATAATTGGGGTATTCAATGTCATACAACTTATGTGTCGGACGCAGGACGGAGAACCGACCAGCGTTTGAAGGACCCAGTATAAAATAAGCAGAGCACGGTACAAAGGATAACTGAATTTAATTACATAACAGTGATGTGATAAAAGATATAACAAATAAGTGCGCGGTCTGGCGTGGTGGAAAAGCGGTGCGCTCCCAGCAGCACTAACGGTCCAGAGCCAGAACCAGTTCGGACCCAAGGACCCCACCGACACCCCCCAGGTGGCCGCGACAAACCGAGTCTGTGAAAGAAGAAATCATCATGTGAGTCCACATTCCACACACAGAGAGACCGCTCAAAGGTGTACAAACAGCAAACACTTCCTGGCTTAATTACTAATCAGCTTCCCACCCTGCAGGCATGGAACACCCTGTTCACAAACTCAACTGCAGTGGAAGCTGATTAAACGACTAACATAACAGCTCAATATAATAAGGTGTGAGGGACACCACATTTACTGACTGTATAAATGTTAGTCACAAAATCTAACGTACCTCAGGAAGTGTGCTGACGAGCGTGAGACCTCACCCCCTCCTCTTTCACAGACCATGCATCAAACCTGGACGTTCTCTGCATCCACTGATGATGAGATGGCTCTCGAGACGACGATCTCACCCGTCTGGTCACAAGGTCGAGTCTCTGGCAAATACACACTGTGTACTCCAGACTTAAATGCCACCATGTTCCAATCCGTGTAGATGCACCACAGCTGTGAGTCCTGACGAACCGCACCTGATCAGCCTCAGGTGATCAGGGTGAGGTCCTGGTAACTCAGCCACACAGCCACTCAGTCCCAAATGCGTACCACCTGGAAGGAAAACCAAAAGACAGAAACAGAAGACAAACAAAAGCCAGCCAGGCACGCCAGCCACAACACAACTGTTGTGATTTCTTTTAAACAAAATGTAGTTGTCCCACACTATTGCCGTAATTTCCACCACAACACTGTAATGTCCCTAAACAGTTTGTATGAAAGATTGTTTGGGTAGTTTCTATGGAGATAAACAGTGACATCAGAGCACATGTATATAGCGCCAAATCACAACAAACAGTTGCCCCAAGGCGCTTTATATTGTAAGGCAATGGTGTGGTGGAAATTACATTTACAAGGCCAATAGTGCCCGTAGTTAAAGAATCACCCATTTCACGGGTGGAAGAAAGCAGTCCTAGTAATATTTCTAACATGGAGCCCAAAGGACAACGAAGGTTCAAAACTCACCCCATGGTTCCTCACTTTGTCAGTGTGAGGTAAAACGCATGAGCCTAGGCTGAGCGTTAACTGGTCAAATTGATGCCGATGTCTCACTGGAAAACATTTCTGCCTGAGGTCAAAGGTCTATTTGTCATGTTTCCTTGGAGCCCAACATTCATTCAATTTGTGATCTGAGCCACAGTGGCAGTAGACCAAGCAGCTCATCCCACACTTCCCTATCCTGAGCTAAGTCCTATAACTCTTCCCGGGGGACCTCCAGGTGTTCCCAAGCCAGCTAGGAAATATAATCCCTTCAGCATGTCCTGGGTCATCCCCAGAGCCTCCTCCTATTTGGATGTGCCTGGAACACTTCCCTAGAGAGACCACCAGGGGGCATCCTCACCAAATGCCAGAATCACCTCAACAATACATGTAAATGTCTTAGAGCAAATATTGGTCACAGTGAGCACATGTGGTGAGTAGACAAACACCAGAATCCCTTAAATCCAGTCCATCAACCCATCATGGAACTAAACCAAGTTCCTCAAACGAGATCACAAATTCAGAAATTGCTCTAAATGGATAAGACCTTCTGTCTTCTGTAACTCTACAGCGATCAGTCACTCGTGTTTGATTAGCAAGACGACAGTGAAACGGCGCAAACGCAGACACACACAGTGTGTGTGTGTGTGTGTGGAGGAGGGGAACCCTGATCTCTGTGTGTGTGTGTGTGTGTGTGTGTGTGTGTGTGTGTGTGTGTGTGTGTGTGTGTGTGTGTGGAGGAGGGGAACCCTGATCTCTGTGTGTGTGTTTTTGTGGAGGGGGGACCAATTTGTTATACAGAAACCCTTGTTTAACTAATCTAGTAAGTTTATGGTATCTAGTGGAAAAACTTTGGTAATTATCACAGATTCGACCAATTCTGACTAATCGAGAGCTGTAAATACCGTATGTAGGTTTACTCAGTATGTTACTACTCATACAAGGAAATTTTACAATATGAAAGTTAAAATCATCCCGTTTGTCAAAAACGGCTGTTCTAAACTGTCTATAAAACAACTCTATGTCTAAGTATGAGAGTTTTTTATTGTTTGCTGTAATCTTTTTAAGCTCTAATTCTGATGGATAAATATTTTTAATTTCATTCTCAAAATTAGGGTTATTTAAAGTAAGTGGGTTATCAATGTAACGGAAGGTATTACTAAAGGTTTTTGCTGACTGGCTATAAGTTGTAAGTTTATCTTTCATAAATTTTTATTCATAATAAAAAAGGAAAAAGATTTGCTAAAACTGGAACACAGTCTGTTCCCATAGGTATCCCCATCATCCATCCATCCATCCATTTTCTTCCGCTTTATCCGGAGTCGGGTCGCAGGGGCAGCAGCTCAAGCAAAGCCGCCCAGACCTTCCGATCCACACACACCTCCCCCAGCTCCTCCGGGGGAACCCTGAGGCATTCCCAAGCCAGCTGCGAGACATAGTCCCTCCAGCGTGTCCCGAGTCTTCCCCGGGGTCTCCTCCCGATGGTACGTGCTCAGAACACCTCTCCAGCAAGGCGTCCAGGGGGCATCCGAAAAAGATGCCTGAGCCACCTCAGCTGGCTCCTTTCAACATGGAGGAGCAGCAGCTCGACTCCGAGCTCCTCCCGAGTGACCGAGCTCCTCACCCTATCTCTAAGGGAGCGCCCAGCCACCCTGCGGAGGAAACTCATCTTGGCCGCTTGTACTTGCGATCTTGTTCTTTCGGTCATGAGCCAAATCTCATGACCACAGGTGAGGGTCGGAACGTAGATCGATCGGTAAATCGAGAACTTTGCCCCCTACTCAGCTCTCTCTTCACCACGACGGTCCGATACAGTGACCGCATCACTGTAGATGCTGCACCGATCCGTCTATCAATCTCACGCTCCATCCGTCCCTCACTCGTGAACAAGATCCAGAGATACTTAAACTCCTCCACTTGAGGCAAGGACACTCCAGCAACCTGAAGAGGGCAAAGCACCTTTTTCCGGTCGAGAAACATGGCCTCGGATTTGGAGGTGATGATTTTCATACTGGATGCTTCACGCTCGGCTGCAAACTGCCCCAGTGCACACTGAAGGTCCTGATTTGACGAAGCCAACAGAACCACATCGTCCGCAAACAGCAGAGACAAGATTCTGTGGTTCCCAAACTGGACCCCTCCCCAGACAGCAAATACATCCGGGCCGGATGTAGTCCAACATCTGGTACCAATCCTGAAAACAGATCCGGTCCAGACAGTTTTTGCACCCTGGCCCAGATCCGGCACGGCTCCGCTTTACGGTTCTGGAACAGATCTGGACCAGATCTGAACTGGATCCGCAAAACACCAACTGTTTACAGACCATATCTGGCACGGATCTGGGACAGATGTGGTCCGCATCACAGCACCGTGGCAGGAATATGGGGCATAACAATAAGCAATTTTATCTGCACTCGGCAGAAACTACCCATTTGCCGTTATAAACTCTGTATTCTGTAATTGTGATCGTCACTGAGGCTTTTTTAAATGCTTATTGCAAAGCGGTTTGTTTCTTTACGACAGTTAAGTTTTATAAGTCCAGGGACACTGATCTGTGTGTTATAGATACAAATCAGTTTCCTCGGATCCACGGAACTTACCCTTGTAAAACTTGTTCCTGCCACGGTGCTGTGATGCAGACCACATCTGTCCCAGATCCGTGGCCAGATATGGTCTGTAAACAGTTGGTGTTTTGCGGATCCAGTTCAGATCTGGTCCGACTACATCCGGCCCGGATCTATTTGCTTTCTGGGTCTACACCCTGACTGCGCTTAGAAATTCTGTCCATAAAGGTAATGAACAGAACTGGTGACAAAGGGCAGCTCTGGCGGAGGCCGACGTGCACTGGAAATAGGCTTGACTTACTACCGGCAATGCGAACGAAGCTCCTGCTGCAGTCGTACAAGGACCGGATAGCCCTTAACAAAGGACCCCGTACTCCCGGAGCACCCCACACAGGGTGCCCTGAGGGACACGGTCGAACGCCTTCTCCAGATCCACAAAACACATGTGGACTGGTTGGGCGAACTCCCGTGAACCCTCAAGCACCCGATGGAGGGTATAGAGCTGGCCCAGTGTGCCACGATCAGAACGAAAACCACACTGCCCCTCCTGAATCCGAGGTTCGACTATCCAGTACTCTGGAACAGACCTTACCGGGGAGGCTCAGGAATGTGATCCCCTGTAGTTGGAACACACCCTCCGGTCCCCCTTCTTAAACAGAGGGACCACCACCCCGGTCTGCCAATCCAGATGCACTATCTCCGACCGCCACGCGATGTTGCAGAGATGTGCCAACCAAGACAGTCCCACAACATCCAGAGACTTAAGATACTCCAGACGGATTTCATCCACCCCAGTAGCCTTGCCACCGAGGAGCTTTCTGACCACATCGGTGACTTCGGCCTGGGTGATGGATGAGTCCGCCTCTGAGTCCCCAGTCTCTGCTTCCTCTTCAGAAGATGTGACGATGGGTATCCCTATTGTTTATTTGAAAATTCTGTTGCTGACCTCTATACAGATATTGTCTACAAGGAATTCTATATGCTCAATCATGTTTTCTTCGGTTACATTATGATAATGTGTTGATGTTGTGTTAGACCAGTATGTAGTGCCATTATTTCTAATAACGATATACACTCAACAAAAATATAAACGCAACACTTTTGGTTTTGCTCCCATTTTGTATGAGATGAACTCAAAGATCTAAAACTTTTTCCACATACACAATATCACCATTTCCCTCAAATATTGTTCACAAACCAGTCTAAATCTGTGATAGTGAGCACTTCTCCTTTGCTGAGATAATCCATCCCACCTCACAGGTGTGCCATATCAAGATGCTGATTAGACACCATGATTAGTGCACAGGTGTGCTTTAGACTGCCCACAATAAAAGGCCACTCTGAAAGGTGCAGTTTTGTTTTATTGGGGGGGGGGGGGGGGGATACCAGTCAGTATCTGGTGTGACCACCATTTGCCTCATGCAGTGCAACACATCTCCTTCGCATAGAGTTGATCAGGTTGTCAATTGTGGCCTGTGGAATGTTGGTCCACTCTTCAATGGCTGTGCGAAGTTGCTGGATATTGGCAGGAACTGGTACACGCTGTCGTATACGCCGGTCCAGAGCATCCCAAACATGCTCAATGGGTGACATGTCCGGTGAGTATGCCGGCCATGCAAGAACTGGGACATTTTCAGCTTCCAAGAATTGTGTACAGATCCTTGCAACATGGGGCTGTGCATTATCCTGCTGCAACATGAGGTGATGTTCTTGGATGTATGGCACAACAATGGGCCTCAGGATCTCATCACGGTATCTCTGTGCATTCAAAACGCCATCAATAAAATGCACCTGTGTTCTTCGTCCATAACAGACGCCTGCCCATACCATAACCCCACCGCCACCATGGGCCACTCGATCCACAACATTGACATCAGAAAACCGCTCACCCACACGACGCCACACACGCTGTCTGCCATCTGCCCTGAACAGTGTGAACCGGGATTCATCCGTGAAGAGAACACCTCTCCAATGTGCCAAACGCCAGCGAATGTGAGCATTTGCCCACTCAAGTCGGTTACGACGACGAACTGGAGTCAGGTCGAGACCCCGATGAGGACGACGAGCATGCAGATGAGCTTCCCTGAGATGGTTTCTGACAGTTTGTGCAGAAATTCTTTGGTTATGCAAACCGATTGTTTCAGCAGCTGTCTGAGTGGCTGGTCTCAGACGATCTTGGAGGTGAACATGCTGGATGTGGAGGTCCTGGGTGGTGTGGTTACACGTGGTCTGCGGTTGTGAGGCTGGTTGGATGTACTGCCAAATTCTCTGAAACGCCTTTGGAGACGGCTTATGGTAGAGAAATGAACATTCAATACACGAGCAACAGCTCTGGTTGACATTCCTGCTGTCAGCATGCCAATTGCACGCTCCCTCAAATCTTGCGACATCTGTGGCATTGTGCTGTGTGATAAAACTGCACCTTTCAGAGTGGCCTTTTATTGTGGGCAGTCTAAGGCACACCTGTGCACTAATCATGGTGTCTAATCAGCATCTTGATAATGACACACCTGTGAGGTGGGATGGATTATCTCAGCAAAGGAGAAGTGCTCGCTATCACAGATTTAGACTGGTTTGTGAACAATATTTGAGGGAAATGGTGATATTGTGTATGTGGAAAAAGTTTTAGATCTTTGAGTTCATCTCATACAAAATGGGAGCAAAACCAAAAGTGTTGCGTTTATATTTTTGTTGAGTGTATTTAGAGCCTCTAATCCTAAAAGCTTCCCCGACTAGTTCACTGATACTATATATAAGTTGGTCATGTCGGATGTTCGTATACAGGGTGGAAAGATCAAAACTATCAAAATGTGTAGCTACTTTTGTTTTAACTTTTTTAGTTTATTTAAAACTGTAGCATTATCAATAATCCAAAAAGTTAACTCCAGTGTTACAAGCTATGCCTTCGCAGTATTGTTTGAAATGTTTGGTAACTAATTTAAGGCTAGAGGTTAGCAGTTGGGTTTAGTTGTACATGCACTTGAGGTTGCTATAAATCGACTACCTATCGGATTTTTGTGCATTTTGGAAGCCAGTAGGATGGTAATTGTTTCATATCGGTAATAATTTTAATGTTATATTTAGTCATAAATTCTTGGTGTTTGATAACAATATCTTCTATGTGACTGTTATAAGACATCTATGCTTGTGGGCTAGTCCCATCACTAGTGCTAAGTTCCTTTAAAACTACATCGACTCTAAGTAAATATTTTTTGCAAATTATTATGATATTGTTGCTGGCTTTATCTGATGGTACTAAAACAAAACGTCTTTGAAAGTTATTTAGGTATTCCAGGCAAACTTTGTCTGACAGTACATTTCTTTGTGTGGATTTTTCCTTTTTTTCCTAAGTCTATCTATCTTAATTTTAACTGTTCCTAATACTCTACTTTTCCATTCGTCCAATGTTCTAGTATCTACTTTTTCATTTTTGCCCAACGTTTTTTGTAATCCCTAATGGCTTTTTTTTTTTTTTAACCATTATGAGATATGTCCCAGTTAATATTATTTTGTTCTCTAAATGATGGTCCTTTACTAAATAATTTTCTAAGCTTCCTGTTCTCAACTATTTCAAGATTACTGGTCCTGTTGGCTCGTATTTGAAATCTGAGGAGTGGCAGTCACAGCTCAGGTTTGTAGTTCCTAATTCACAGTCTAAATTTTTTATGCTTTGTTTGAAATTAAAAACTTTACCAGCTATAGATTTAGTATATGAATAGCTAATAACAGGGGGGGGTTATCACTGATGAAATTTGGTATAGTTTTTTGGATTGGTTTGCTATGTAGAATCTGTGATAGTTTGATCATTTCAATGCCTTTGTTGTGAAAAGGGATTTTCAAGCTTTATTATTGTCTTTGGTTATTGTAGTTTTTCCATTTTATGTAAACCTAACCTAACGTTAGCTAAATCTTTTATGAGAAAAGGAACATAAAAAAGGTCATTTTGTTCTAAAAGTATTGTATTTGCTAAAACCGAAAAAATTAATGTGATAAGTTCACGTACTAACCCAGGTCTATTGTAATTGTTAACTAGTTCTCTTAATCTAAGTTCTAAATCTATCTTTGTAGTTGCATGTTGTCTATTGTGTTTACCTGATTGTTTTTTGAACTTGCGTTTTTTGTTAAAGGGGATAGAGAATCAAAATCATCTTTTTCATGTTTTTGGTGTTAGTTCAGAGTCTCCCCGCTGTGGGGAAAACACACGAAGTGCCAGCAAGTTTCAGAACCTCTGTTTCAAGTATTTCTCCTTTTTTGAATTGCCCCTAGAAAACAGGCCAATCCGTTTTTGAGAGAAAACTTACGTCACTTTTTCACCAACAGCCCCCCACCCCCACCCCCTTTCACACACGCCCCTTCGAAATTAATTATTCATAAGGTTGTACCCACCCATTCGTAACACTCGAAGAGAAGCAATGGCGAGCTACAGGTGTGCTTTCCCAGGCTGTTTTAGCGGACTATGATCTTCCCACGGAAAGCAATGTACGCGATCACTGGCTTTTATTCATTTTTAACCGCATCCCCAGTACATACAACCGCCGACTATTTTTTTGCGCATTTCACGGAGGACTGTTTCACAAACCTTGCTCAATTTCGAGCTGGCTTCAGTCAGCATTTAATACTCAGTAGAGGGTCAGTTCTGACTCTGTGACAAAATCAACCCCAGCAATCAGTACAGCCTGTAAGTATCACATTTTCTTTTGTTTTAAATTTGTGTTGCGCCATATTCCTGTTGTAAGAATGGCACGTTAGCTCTGGTTTGTTCCTCTAATAGTCAGGGAGCCAAAGTCTCAAAAATGGGTTGAACCTGACATGGTCTGCCATACTTTTTATTTGTGTTTTTCATGTTAATTCTGACCCTAAGCAACAATAATTGGAGGGTCTGCTCTGCTGTAAATATCGCGAAAAAAAATTGTGCCCATTTTAGTGTATGCATCCTTCACTTTTTATCAGAAAAATGTGAGAGGTGATTCTTTCCCTCAAAGCGTCAGTGGTTTGGGTAGGTTGTCAATAAATACATTCCAGTTACACAGAACATATGTGCTGACAACATACACTGACAAAATAACTCTTAAAAGACTTTTCTACATGATTTTGGCTCAATTTAATGCAAAAAAAAAAAAAAAAAAATAGGCGTGTTCTCACTTTTTTCAATATTTTCATCTTTACTTCAATGACAATCAACTATTACCCCAAGTTATGACATCAGCCACTATGCCATTCTTTTCACCAAACAGTATACTCATTTCACAGAAAAAATTACAAAAATCCAACTAAAATCAATTGATCTGTGATATTACTACTAGCTGGCAATCACCAGGCTCAGAACCTCAATAGAATTTAGGCTACTCTCAAAATTCCGAAACTCATGCATTATTTGAATATGGCTGTTATGTCCACATTATTTAACATCATGGCCTATGCATCGTTTTAATTTCAGCATAGCCATTTTCTTGTCACACAAGAAATATAATACAGCAAAATGAGTTTCATTAATTTACTGAAGGAACAAAATATTTGAACATAATATCTGAACAAAATTAACTCGGTACAGGTCCCTGTGAGGTGGGATAATTAGGTGGGAGTCAAACTGCAGATACTGCTGGGGACAAACCTTTACCCTCACTGCCTGAGAAGACAGCAAAAAAAAAAAAAAAAAAAAAAAAAACAGCTGGGTGGGTTATACAGCAACGTGATAAAAGATGCCCGCCCCAACACACACACTCACACATGCAGTCTACTTACATGTCGCTGTCTTCAAGCACAAAATCCTTGAATATCTGTTGGGGTCACCGGTGCAGAGACATGCAATCCCACACTTCACATTGGCTTTTGCACAGGGGCATCCTCGGGCACACATGCTTTTCTTGCAGCGGCAGTATTTGGTGTGTTTGAGTTCAGATGGTTTTGGCTCTTTCAGCATCATGGTTGCCACCAATTTGCCATTGACAAGGTGTCTCCCAAAATCAGTAGCAGCAGGGTAGGTTGGCTGAACCATGTGTGCCCGTTTACACACAGCCAACTGATGCAGAGCTTGGCGCAGGTGTAATAGGAACGCATTCAGTTGGTGGAAGGCAACGCATGTCTCCTTTGATGCTCACAAAGAGATGGGCTCGCAGTGCATCCAGAGTACCACTAAAATCACTCCTGTCATACAGTGACATCATGTATCTCCGTGCTGCTGTTATAACCTCTTCCTGAACATCCAGGCTTTCCTCAGGGTCACCATACCTGCACAGTGGCAGAAGATCTGTCAGGTGTTTAATAGTAGTTGTGTAGGCCCGCCTTTTTCCTCTTCTGTACAGATAGCTCACTGTGTCACATCCGGTAAGTATGTAAGTGCTGAGGAGAAGGGATGTTAGATCTGAAGCTGCAACATCATACTTCCCCGCCAGAGCTTCTGTGATGGCATGAACAGGTAAAAAGATATCCATCTTCTTCACCCACAGCTCCTGCAGCCTAACCATATGTGAGATGTAGTACATGCACATCATGACCACATCTGTGTCCGTTGCAACCACTACAGCCCGTTTGTGGTTCAGAATTTGTACTGAGTATGCAATGTGAGCAAATATCCTGGTATCTGCCTCCTCATGTTTCTCACAGGAAAGTTCTGGAAGTTCAACTTGACAATCTGCTGACAAGAGGATAGTGCGACCAGGATCACAAAAGATTCCACCAAGAATAAGTGTGCATCCTGCAGGAAGTGACTTGTTTTGAGCTACCCATGCTTCCCCTATGTAGTTCAACAGGTTAGCTTTATTCATTGGATGGTGAATAAAGCCTTTCCATTCAGGTATAGGGAGAGTATCATATGGCTTGTACTCCTTAATTTTGCTAAGGCAGGACTTCATCCTCCTGTCTCGTTCTTCACCTTTCAGACTTTCAGCAGGAGAGAAATCATATCGATCACCAACAAAGTGGACGCAGTCACACTTGTCTGAGAGGATTCCAGTTACAGCAGGATGAATATGTTAGTTTAAATGAGTCAACACCCCCGAGTCACACTAACTGTCAGAATGCTCGTAGCACGGGCCGGGGCGGAGGATTAGCAGCAATCTTCCATTCCAGCTTATTAATTAATCAAAAACCCAGACAGAGCTTTAATTCATTTGAAAGCTTGTCTCTTAGTCTTGTCCATCCAAATTGGAAGTCCCAAAAAACAGTTTTATTTGTTATTATCCATCGTCCACCTGGTCGTTACTGTGAGTTTCTCTGTGAATTTTCAGACCTTTTGTCTGACTTAGTGCTTAGCTCAGATAAGATAATTATAGTGGGCGATTTTAACATCCACACAGATGCTGAGAATGACAGCCTCAACACTGCATTTAATCTATTAAATCAAAATCAAATCAATTTTATTTATATAGCGCCAAATCACAACAAACAGTTGCCCCAAGGCGCTTTATATTGTAAGGCAATGCCATACAATAATTACGGAAAAACCCCAACGGTCAAAACGACCCCCTATGAGCAAGCACTTGGCGACAGTGGGACGGAAAAACTCCCTTTTAACAGGAAGAAACCTCCAGCAGAACCAGGCTCAGGGAGGGGCAGTCTTCTGCTGGGACTGGTTGGGGCTGATGGAGAGAACCAGGAAAAAGACATGCTGTGGAAGAGAGCAGAGATCAATCACTAATGATTAAATGCAGAGTGGTGCATACAGAGCAAAAAGAGAAAGAAACACTCAGTGCATCATGGGAACCCCCCAGCAGTCTAAGTCTATAGCAGCATAACTAAGGGATGGTTCAGGGTCACCTGATCCAGCCCTAACTATAAGCTTTAGCAAAAAGGAAAGTTTTAAGCCTGAAAGCTGAAGGCTCTGCTTCCCATTCTACTCTTACAAATCCTAGGAACTACAAGTAAGCCTGCAGTCTGAGAGTGAAGCGCTCTGTTGGGGTGATATGGTACTATGAGGTCCCTAAGATAAGATGGGACCTGATTATTCAAAACCTTATAAGTAAGAAGAATTCTATTCTAGAATTAACAGGAAGCCAATGAAGAGAGGCCAATATGGGTGAAATATGCTCTCTCCTTCTAGTCCCTGTCAGTACTCTAGCTGCAGCATTTTGAATTAACTGAAGGCTTTTCAGGGAACTTTTAGGACAACCTGTAAATAATGAATTACAATAGTCCAGCCTAGAGGAAATAAATGCATGAATTAGTTTTTCAGCATCACTCTGAGACAAGACCTTTCTAATTTTAGAGATATTGCGCAAATGCAAAAAAGCAGTCCTACATATTTGTTTAATATGCGCATTGAATGACATGGGCGAAGATCAACTATTATTAGACTCTATTGGCTTTGCTCAAAAAGTAAATGAGTCCACCCACCACTTTAATCATATCTTAGATCTTGTTCTGACTTATGGTATGGAAATAGAAGACTTAACAGTATTCCCTGAAAACTCCCTTCTGTCTGATCATTTCTTAATAACATTTACATTTACTCTGATGGACTACCCAGCAGTGGGGAATAAGTTTCATTACACTAGAAGTCTTTCAGAAAGCGCTGTAACTAGGTTTAAGGATATGATTCCTTCTTTATGTTCTCTAATGCCATATACCAACACAGTGCAGAGTAGCTACCTAAACTCTGTAAGGGAGATAGAGTATAACGTCAATAGTTTTACATCCTCATTGAAGACAACTTTGGATGCTGTAGCTCCTCTGAAAAAGAGAGCTTTAAATCAGAAGTGTCTGACTCCGTGGTATAACTCACAAACTCGTAGCTTAAAGCAGATAACCCGTAAGTTGGAGAGGAAATGGCGTCTCACTAATTTAGAAGATCTTCACTTAGCCTGGAAAAAGAGTCTGTTGCTCTATAAAAAAGCCCTCCGTAAAGCTAGGACATCTTTCTACTCATCACTAATTGAAGAAAATAAGAACAACCCCAGGTTTCTTTTCAGCACTGTAGCCAGGCTGACAAAGAGTCAGAGCTCTATTGAGCTGAGTATTCCATTAACTTTAACTAGTAATGACTTCATGACTTTCTTTGCTAACAAAATTTTAACTATTAGAGAAAAAATTACTCATAACCATCCCAAAGACGTATCGTTATCTTTGGCTGCTTTCAGTGATGCCGGTATTTGGTTAGACTCTTTCTCTCCGATTGTTCTGTCTGAGTTATTTTCATTAGTTACTTCATCCAAACCATCAACATGTTTATTAGACCCCATTCCTACCAGGCTGCTCAAGGAAGCCCTACCATTATTTAATGCTTCGATCTTAAATATGATCAATCTATCTTTGTTAGTTGGCTATGTACCACAGGCTTTTAAGGTGGCAGTAATTAAACCATTACTTAAAAAGCCATCACTTGACCCAGCTATCTTAGCTAATTATAGGCCAATCTCCAACCTTCCTTTTCTCTCAAAAATTCTTGAAAGGGTAGTTGTAAAACAGCTAACTGATCATCTGCAGAGGAATGGTCTATTTGAAGAGTTTCAGTCAGGTTTTAGAATTCATCATAGTACAGAAACAGCATTAGTGAAGGTTACAAATGATCTTCTTATGGCCTCGGACAGTGGACTCATCTCTGTGCTTGTTCTGTTAGACCTCAGTGCTGCTTTTGATACTGTTGACCATAAAATTTTATTACAGAGATTAGAGCATGCCATAGGTATTAAAGGCACTGCGCTGCGGTGGTTTGAATCATATTTGTCTAATAGATTACAATTTGTTCATGTAAATGGGGAATCTTCTTCACAGACTAAAGTTAATTATGGAGTTCCACAAGGTTCTGTGCTAGGACCAATTTTATTCACTTTATACATGCTTCCCTTAGGCAGTATTATTAGACGGTATTGCTTAAATTTTCATTGTTACGCAGATGATACCCAGCTTTATCTATCCATGAAGCCAGAGGACACACACCAATTAGCTAAACTGCAGGATTGTCTTACAGACATAAAGACATGGATGACCTCTAATTTCCTGCTTTTAAACTCAGATAAAACTGAAGTTATTGTACTTGGCCCCACAAATCTTAGAAACATGGTGTCTAACCAGATCCTTACTCTGGATGGCATTACCCTGACCTCTAGTAATACTGTGAGAAATCTTGGAGTCATTTTTGATCAGGATATGTCATTCAAAGTGCATATTAAACAAATATGTAGGACTGCTTTTTTGCATTTACGCAATATCTCTAAAATCAGAAAGGTCTTGTCTCAGAGTGATGCTGAAAAACTAATTCATGCATTTATTTCCTCTAGGCTGGACTATTGTAATTCATTATTATCAGGTTGTCCTAAAAGTTCCCTAAAAAGCCTTCAGTTAATTCAAAATGCTGCAGCTAGAGTACTGACGGGGACTAGAAGGAGAGAGCATATCTCACCCATATTGGCCTCTCTTCATTGGCTTCCTGTTAATTCTAGAATAGAATTTAAAATTCTTCTTCTTACTTATAAGGTTTTGAATAATCAGGTCCCATCTTATCTTAGGGACCTCGTAGTACCATATCACCCCAATAGAGCGCTTCGCTCTCAGACTGCAGGCTTACTTGTAGTTCCTAGGGTTTGTAAGAGTAGAATGGGAGGCAGAGCCTTCAGCTTTCAGGCTCCTCTCCTGTGGAACCAGCTCCCAATTCAGATCAGGGAGACAGACACCCTCTCTACTTTTAAGATTAGGCTTAAAACTTTCCTTTTTGCTAAAGCTTATAGTTAGGGCTGGATCAGGTGACCCTGAACCATCCCTTAGTTATGCTGCTATAGACGTAGACTGCTGGGGGGTTCCCATGATGCACTGTTTCTTTCTCTTTTTGCTCTGTATGCACCACTCTGCATTTAATCATTAGTGATCGATCTCTGCTCCCCTCCACAGCATGTCTTTTTCCTGGTTCTCTCCCTCAGCCCCAACCAGTCCCAGCAGAAGACTGCCCCTCCCTGAGCCTGGTTCTGCTGGAGGTTTCTTCCTGTTAAAAGGGAGTTTTTCCTTCCCACTGTAGCCAAGTGCTTGCTCACAGGGGGTCGTTTTGACCGTTGGGGTTTTACATAATTATTGTATGGCCTTGCCTTACAATATAAAGCGCCTTGGGGCAACTGTTTGTTGTGATTTGGCGCTATATAAAAAAATTGATTGATTGATTGATTGATTGATTGATTCCAAGGAGCTGCCTCAGGTACTTTCTTTGTAGTTCATGAAAGGTGCTGCTCCCAAGATGATGGTAACGTTGAATGAACGCCATGGCATCTACTACCATTACAACAGGCTTGTCAGATGGCGGTAGTTTGTCCACTTCCCCCCATGCTCTGCCAGGGGCTGTCTTGATTGCAGCCAGGTAGTCTGCCTTGTTTCCTTTACACATTGCGTAACTTTGGTCAAGGGATGGATCTGGCTCAAACAGGGAGGCTGGGTAACTTGTCCATTCATGGCCAAACACTTCCACTTTCCTGTCTTCCTCTAAGTCCTGAGCAAAGTATAGGTTCCGCACAACTGCACTCTCCTCCTCATAGATCTTTTTGGCTTTGAATGTCATGGACATTGACTTCTTTGGCTTTGCTGTGAAGGTTGAAAGTTTAATTTGGGCTATTTTCTCACTGTTCTTCTTGCTGCAGCCAGGGCCTCTAGTCCTTTTTCACGAACACAGATCAAGTCAGCAGATACGGCTTTGTGGCCTGTTGAAATGTTGATCAACTCCTGTTCTTGACATGTGAAAGGATTGATCATCTGGTTGTTGATGACATTTGTTATTTTCTTTACACCTTCTGCCTCCTTTGCACCTTGGCTGTCCTTGTGGTGTTCTGTGTCATCTTCTTCCAGGTGAGCCATAGCCTTTGTCTGCTCTGATATAGCTGTCAGAACTGGAAGAGTTTTCAAGTATTTCTCCATGGCTGCTGGCTGCTGACTGATACCAGTGAAGATTTTTGTCTTGGCATCACTGTTGTAGGTTTTTTCAAGTGCCATGTCTGTCCAGACACCATTGAACCTCCCCTCTGTTTGACATACAGTGAACTTCCCATCCTTGAATTCCCTATAGATGTTTGGAGCCAGGGTAGGCAAGCTTCTCATAGCCTCTAGATAGTGGGGCAGGCAGGATACGTACTTTTAGTGGCCAGCAGCTACAAGGTATGGTAACATCTTTTCCATTTCAGCCAAGTGTTCCTCCCACAGACCTGCACGCTCAGCATGGATGAACCTTTTAAGAATCATCACCATATCCATGTACATTAGCCAAAGCTTTGTGGTAGGTGAGGTATGTGCTTCATCAAACTCACCCAGCAAATATGACAGCTTTTTCAGTTGGTCAGTTGCATCAGCACACACAGACGTTGCCTTCTCTACATCCTCTTCTGACAGGACATCTATGAGTAGCTGGACATTTTGGCTAAGCACACACATGTACTCCAGGTCCCTCTCCTCTTTGACCAACCATCTGGCAAATGCTTCCCAGTGTAGGACAAACATGGCTGCATGCACCATAGTGTGGGCATGTAGCATTGCAAAGTAGTCTTTCCCACTGATTATTTTGTTTGCTGTTCCACGGAGACAGACATCAGCTTCAACCATGATGTCTTCGATTCCACTGGATTGCATCAAATGCCCAATGGCTCCAAGGAAATTCTGAACAATATGGAAGCCACCCATGCGCAAGATAAGTTTAGCATACTTCTTTGTTCTTCTTCTGCAGACTCAGAACCACCTCATAGATTGCTTGGTCACATGTGATGATGGCATACTCTTGACCAAGTTTTCTTGACACATCCATACAGTACTGTTCAGACTTTTCAACCACATCTGGGTTTGTTGGTGACTTGGGGAAGAAGGGACCATAGCTGATCACAGTTGCAGGGGTTGGGTCTGGGATGAGAAAGGCTTGGAACGAACGCCATGTTGGAGCAGGGCAACTTGGTTTCAAGTCTTCCAATAGTACATTAGGGCAGCTATGCACCAAATGCCAAAGGATATTCAAGTGGTCAAGAGGTTCTGCTAGACATACAGGAAGCTTAGGCTCTGTTTCAACTCCAACCAGGGAGCGACTCTTTTGTCGATCTTTTAGAGTGAGGTGGCTTTCCTTGGATTGAAAAGGGTGAGGAGATCCCAGGGCTGTTTGGCGGGTTTTCAGTAGAGGTAACCTAAGCATTGGTGTGGGGTCTTCATCTGGATTCTTGTACTGGAATGTCACGTGTGTTGTGCCATGCAGTGTTCTCCCATCCTTTGTGTACTCTTGGAAGTCAAGGTTATCAAATGCAAACTGTGTGAATCGTCCAACCTTCAGGTTTGTTTGTATGAAGACAAGATCTTTAGTTGTCTGCTCTTCAACCACTGTTGCAATTGTAATATATCTCTGTGCATCTGTGTAGCTCGTATTTAGGAGTGACACAGTCGATTTGCTTCTGGTTTCCTTAAGGATGTGCAACGCTGTCCCAATGTGTTTTGGTGTTGGCATCTTGGCAACTGCTTGGCAAACATCCTGGGCAAGGTTGAGAACTTGTTCATTGCTGCTTAGGACTGAGTTTCACCCGTCCATCCTCACCTAACTCTGGAGATGCATCTGTTATCATCCATGCCAGGTGGTTATACAGGTTAGAGCTTACTCTTCGGGATGCCTCAATGTATGACATCTCTAGTGCCAGCATCTGGTGACTTTCACTGGCTTGAGCCATTTTGGCTTCTCTTGCTTCCTTCAGGGCCTGCTTACGTTGGTCTTGGATCTCCTTCCGTATTCTCTTTGCAGTGTGGTAGGAAGAGACTATGGTGTCATCTGGTGTCAACTCATCATCACTTTCTTCTTCATACTCTGCCTCTTCAGTCTTTAGTTCTTTCAACTTTGAGAGCATGCAGCCAACATTCATTTCTGTTGAGCAAATCAGGCTAGAGCATCCTTTCTGTGGCACAACCATTATTTTACAATTACCACCTACTTCATAGTGCCTTCTAAGGCGGGCAATCAAGGACTGAGATCTGAATGAGTTAACATTGTGAACTCCATGGCTTTCCAAGTATTTACGGAATTCATCCCTCAAAGCTGTAACAAAGAATATGGCATTGTCTTTGAAAAGGGGCTCATCTATTCGAGATATGAGTTGGTTCAGTGCAGAATCATATGGAGTGATGGCAGTACTAGTCTTTTGTGGGCGCTTTGTCAGGTATTTGATCATGCATTCCTTGTGGTACCGGAAATCCTCAGCAATCATATCAGTGCACTTATCTCCATCAGGACCACGAATCTTGTGTAGCATCTCTTCATCTTCAAGTTTGTTTGCTTTTGCCCATACTGCATTCTGCATATCATAAGTGGTGACAAAAATGAGGTATCTATTCCCCCTGGTTGTGCGTGCTCTTCCACAAATGAAGCACTCTTCCTTCTGTTTGATTGGCTGTGGCATTGGCATCCGTGTTTTTTTTTAGTAGGGCTGCTGCTGTCTGGCTCAGGATTAAGTTCTGCTTCAAAATTATTTTTTTTTCCTCTTCTGGTCAACAGTTTTGCTATTTGTGTACTTTGCATGGCATTTTGTGTGCCACAAAGGACTCCTCCCCAGAAAGTCACATTGAGGTTGTAGCTCATTGTCAAGTCTACACGAGACATCGTCCTTTCTGTTGGTTACTGCATATAAGAGTGAGGGGTAGCCTTGATTTGTCACTTTCTGAAGGGGACCAGCGTTACTGTTTTCTGACATATTACGCAAGCAGTATAAATGGTACTGAGCAGCTTTCTCTCCAGCTGCTTGGTTGAGAACTCAGGCTCCATCCTGTACTCTTCACTCTCTGGTCTCCTCTCCAGTCCACTCCGCTTCTCTCCAATCTTCTCTCCTATCCTTTCCACTATTCTCTTTTTCTTTTTCAAAATGTAGTGTAAGTGTGCCATGGTGCTAAATATCCAGTAGGTCTTTCGGAATTTTGAGAGTAGCCTAAATTCTATTGAGGTTCTGAGCCTGGTGATTGCCAGCTAGTAGTAATATCATCACAGATCAACTGATTTTAGTTGGATTTTTATAATTTTTTCTGTGAAATGAGTATACTGTTTGGTGAAAAGAATGGCATATTGGCTGATGTCATAACTTGGGGTAATAGTTGATTGCCAATGAAGTAAAGATGAAAATATTGAAAAAAGTGAGAAAACGCCTATTTTTTGCATTAAATTGAGCCAAAATCATGTAGAAAAGTCTTTTAAGAGTTATTTTGTCAGTGTATGTTGTCAGCACATATGTTCTGTGTAACTGGAATGTATTTATTGACAACCTACCCAAACCACTGACGCTTTGAGGGAAAGAATCACCTCTCACATTTTTCTGATAAAAAGGATGCATACACTAAAATGGGCACAATTTTTTTTCGCGATATTTACAGCAGAGCAGACCCTACAATTATTGTTACTTAGGGTCAGAATTAACATGAAAAACACAAATAAAAAGTATGGCAGACCATGTCAGGTTCAACCCATTTTTGAGACTTTGGCTCCCTGACTATAAAGGGAATGAGCTAACCCCTTAGCAGCTAGGGATGTGTATCGAGAACGGTTCCTTTCGGGTATCGTTAAGAAATGACTCGATCCACCGACATCAATAAGCTTTGTGCTTAACGATTCTGTTATCGGTCCTTCAGAGTGGCCGTTGTTTTGGGGGGTGTTTGTCAGGAAAATGATCATTTCTGTATTGATTACAGACCCTGCAGCGGGTCCGTAAACAACTTTTCTGCAGCACGGCTTTGCTTTGAACCTTGAACCAATCGAAGCAGTGCTTCGCAGACTGAAGCAATGCTTCGATTATTCTTTCTTTCTTTTGCTTAATTTTCTCCTGCTAAAACCCTAAAGAGCATATATCTGTGAGTATTATTTACCTTTTCTATGTTAAACCGACCTGTTATGTTCTTCTGAAACAGTTGATAGATGTATTTTATAACTTAAAAACGGGAGCGATGCTAACGTGTTAGCATGTCTATGGCATTTTCAATGTTAAAAGTTAGCATTGCAGCCGTCATCACGTTCGGGTGCATTTGTTTTCAAATTGTAATATTTCTTAAATTTATTTTTGTTTATATATTAATAATCTAATGATTATTATATACAATTTTAGAGAAAGAGGCAAAAAAAAAAAACCTGAATAGAAACACAACAGAAAATATAAAAGCAATGAAAATAAATAAATAATGCTTTCTTTTCAGTGAGCGCAAGGGCAGCCAATCAAACAACGGCAACCGATCAGCGCCACCTACTTGCATTTCATAATGAGGTTGCCAAATAAGCTCCGAAACGACGCCATTAAAGGCAAACAAGGCATTCTAAACCCAGCATAGTAACATAGCTGTTTCAGAGAGCCTTTTAGGAAGGTTCTGAGCCATTACAGACCCAACCAATTTTTGGGGGGGCTACATATCACATCACAGAACAAGGACTAATGCCCCATTCAACCTCTCTCTATCACCTTTAAAGTATGTCCATATTACAATATTTTCAATATCTTTTTTTAGAAACATTACCTAGTTTTTTTGACACTGTCATTAAGCCCATATGGATAAATTGTGGCTAGTTCCTTATACCAGTATTCCTCCCTGTGTAATTGTTTTGAGACTAAGCTCATGCATTCACCCTCTTCCAAAAATACTTCCTCTACAGGCATTACATCATTTCTCCTACATACCACATTTTTTACAGCTAATCAAGTAAATTATATTTTTTGTAGTGCATGTCATTTCTGTTTCACGTGAGGTAACCTTGTATTGTCTACCTGCAGTGGTGGGCACAGATAACCAACAAATTAACTTTGATAACAGATAATCAGATAACTGAAAAGTTATCTTTGATAAAGATAAACTGATAAACCACCCAAAAGTGTATCGGAAGTTACAGATAATCGATAACCGATAAATCCCAGTATTGTCTCTGGTACATTTGCAATTACTAAGAAGCTGAAATTGACTTTTAACACGATCGCTTTTGAAAGCATCAAAAGTGACAAAAGACCCCAAGAATGAGCCAGTATTTCCATGTTAGACCATGCTGCCCCCTGTAGGAAGCTGCACAGAAGAATCCTGAGAGCACCCACAAAATCAGCTCTCTACTAATCATAATGCTCCGGTCAGACGGAGGTCTTGAAAAATAAAGTCATACTAACTTATGGTTTTGTGAAAATACTGATAGAATAACTCCATTAATGTCAATTCTGTCATTTTTACAAAGTTAAAATATAACATATATCTTTTAATGTTGAATAATGCAGTAATTCTGAGGTTTTGTAACAAACACAGACTGCAAAGCATTCTGGGTAAAAGTGCCTCTGCTAAACACTGATTGGTTCAGTCATTCATTATGTAAACCAACACGTTAATGTGACGTCTGTCGTGTGCTGGTTTAAAGATAAATGTGCTTTTGTAAAATATTCCATTTTTATTTGTAAAAACAGGCATTTTTACGGAGCCCTGGAAGTGTCATCGCAAAATGTTTTGCATGTGGAGAGAATGTGCGCACGTTTTATTAGTGCCATGCGCACGTTTGATGATGTGCGCACGTTTTATGATGTTGTAAAACATGCACTCAATATTAGTAAGTAAGTAAATAAATTTATTTATATAGTGCCTTTCACAGACATAAGTCACAAAGCACTTCACAGGTTAAAATGCAATAATAAATAATAAAAACATAGATAAAACAAAGGACAAGGTTAACAACTGGTCAGTTCTGAAAAGCCTTATCTTGACACATGAATGTTGGCTTTACACTGTGCATGTTTTGGCCATTTTTCAGATGATTTTTCATTCGTGCGAGAATTTTTTGGACAGAGTTTCAGGTTAATCGCGCGTCCTGCATCGTGTAGTGGAGTAACAAGCTTTAACATCTCATGACCACCTCCTGCTGCTGAAGAGCTACAAGCATCCAACCGCAGAGCTGTCTTGTAATGTTTTTTTGTTGTTGTTGTTTTGTTTTTAAACTTAATTTGTAAAAAAAAAACAAAAAACAAACAAAAAAAAAAAGCCATTTGCAAAGCCAAAAAGTTGATTTGACAACCATCTGATATAACCGGGTCAAAATAAATAGAACACTGCCATCTACTGGTACCCAGACGCTTAGTACTTGGGGCGAATACTGCCATGAACACTACTGGCCAGTAGATGGCAGAAGTGGCCTTGAAAACTTGCCAAACAAAATTCCAGATAATCCGTGTCTGCTACATTTAAGATGCGTGGAATTTAACAAACGCAAATACAATAACGTCTATAAACCCTGCCGCATTTACTAACTTTAGTGTCCTGTATAGTATCAATCACATCCCTTCCTTCCAAGGTAGGGTTTGGAGATTTAACATCATAAAATAAGAGGTCTACCCTCCTTTAAAGGACTAGGGTAAGAGTCCATCACTTTGGTTTTTAGGGCTGGTGACCGCCCCCTCTTATAAGTAGCTATCATTATATATTAACTCATGTTTAAGGGACAGGGTAAGAATTTATTACCTTATTTTATCAGGCTAGTGACTACTCCCATTTATATGTAGTTACATAGCATTACCGCCACCAACTGTTTGGGCATGGAACTGAAATGAACAGACTCTGACGTATGTTGTCAAAAACAACCTGGAAACGTTCACTCGTGTGGAGCATTTCTTTTTTTTTTTTAAAGTCCAGTCTGAAGGTGTTTTTGAAGCAGCTGTGGGGGACAGCGTTATAATTTAGAGCCTTACTTAGATGACAATAACCGTTGGAGGAAAACACAGAATGGTGAGTATAAAAAAATAAAATAAATAATGCAGGCGATTTCAGCATGGGTGGAGGTGATAAACTTTTTTTCTAGCTCTTTGGTTGTAATGAAGTGATTGTGACAGTCCCCGCCGTCTTGTAGCGGGGCGGGCCCATAATCAGGGGCACCTGGGCCCGGTGTCCCTGTCTCTTATTTAAGTGGGCCCAACTAATTCATTTTGTTCTCTCCCTCTCTCTTTTTAGGACGTCTCGCGCCGACCGGTAACAGAGCGCCTTTTTGCACAGCAGCACATCTTTGCACCTTTTAATTTATTGACTTAAACTATTGTAAATAAATACTTCTGTTTTTCTAATCCTCTTGTTCGTGTCTCCTCCTTGTCACTGTCCTCTGAGCCACGGGCATGTGACAAGAGTGGGGGCTCGTCCTTTAAATTTCATTTTTGTAGTCAGGGCGTTTAATTTTGTAAATTTATTTGGTTAAAGTTTGTTTTTAGGCCTGTTTTTTGTGTTGGGGCTTTGCCGCACGCTGATTACATGATTAGAATCCGGTGCGCACCTGCTGATTGCTCATTCATTTGTTTGTTTGTGGGGACACGCGAGAGGTTTGAAGCCAAATTGTGTGTTTTTGGATCCGAGGTGAGGGTAAGTGCTGTCTCGTGCTGTATGGTGTTTTGGAGTCCTTCGTTAGGCTTTAGTGGCTTTTCTCATAAGGAGATTTGCCTACTTTTATTTTGTGAGGGCAGCGGTGAACGTGGCTACAAGCTTCGGCTTGGGAGCGCGTCCGTGGTGTTCTGGGGGTTGTCAGCTTGCTGGTCGCTGCTCAGACCCATCGGGTTTTAGCACATAAATACCCACCATATGAGACCACAAGAAGACTAGGTTAAGCAGGTAGATTTGGGGTTAAGTAGTTCAGGGCGGGGGACTCCGAGGGACGCGCTGGCCCTCAGCCTCGGTTATGTGAGATTGATAGTTTGTATTCAGTTCGGTTCACATTACTTTTTTTTTTGTAACCATGGCTTCTGTTTCGCATTTTTTCTCCACTCCTTCTGAAAGTTTTTTGGAAAATTGTCAAAAGAAACATTTATTGCAGATAGCTAAACACTATGGCATTACAGTGGGAAATAATACACGCAAAGATGATGTTAGAGATATAATCACTGCTGCGCTCTTTAATAAAGGCGTCCTGAGAGGGGGAGAGCAACAGTCGGGTTTATATGTCAGTTCTAAACCCGAGCTGTCTGTTTCGTTTGATGGACTGAGGTTTGAGCAGCGTAAGGAATTAATGTTGCTGCATATTGAACAAGAGAAAAGCAGAAAAGATGCTGAACTTCAATTGGAACAAATGAGACTGAGAACTGAAGCTGAAAAAGAGGTTCAATTGGAACGTGTCAGACAAGAGACTGAAAAAATGAGATTGGAATTGGAACACTATAAACTGAATTTGATTCGGGATGGTAAGGTTATAGGCGAGGTGAGTGAAGAATCATTTTCCTCTGCTGTTTGTAGGCCTGCTCCTAATGCGTTTGACCGGGGTGCTAGTCTGCACCTAATGCCAAAGTTTAATGAAAAAGATCCAGATACTTTTTTCATTCTGTCTGAGCGCATTGCAGATGTTAAAAATTGGGCGGATTGTGATAGAGCTTTGTTGTTGCAGTCCATGTTTACTGGTCGTGCCCAGGAGGCTTATTCTGCATTGAGCGCTGCAGAGTGTCTGGATTATGCCAAAATAAAGGCTGCGGTTCTAAAATCCTACGAATTAGTCCCAGAAGCTTATCACCAGAAATTCAGGAATTTTGAGAAAAATGAACGTCAAACTCACGTGGAATTCGTTAGAGATTTAACCTGTCAATTTAATTGTTGGTGTTCTGCTTTGAATATTGACACTTTTGAAGGTTTGTCAGAGTTGATGATCTTGGAGCAGTTTAAGAACTGTATTCCTCAGCATGTAGCTACTTATGTTACTGAACAGAAACCCAGCACCGCTCTGAAGGCAGCTGAGCTGGCAGATGATTTTGTCCTGAATCACAAGGGGGCTATGGGTGAAATTTTTCCATTTAGGACCAAGCCTATAGTCAGTGAAAGTTGCTCGTACTCGCAGACCTTTGCGCAGGGTCGCTCTGCTTCATTCAGAGGGCACTCTAGCAGGTGTAATTACTGTCAGGCAACGGGCCACTGGAAGTCTCAGTGTCCTGTGCTCAAGTCTAAAAGCAGGTGTAAAATGTACGTACCTTCAGCTCCTGCTCTGTCAGCTTCAAATAATAAGTCCAGGAAAAAGTTCGATAAAGCTTTTGCTCCTTTTATCCATGATGCGTATGTGTCCATTGTGGGGAGCAAGCAGCATGTTCATATTAAGATGCTGCGTGACACAGGGGCTAAACACTCGTTTATAGTGGCTTCTGTGCTTCCATTCTCTGCTACAGAAACGGGTGACTCTGTCCTTATGCCTGGGATGGAGCTGGGTGTGGTCTCCGTACCGAGGCACACAATTATGTTAGAATGTGGGTTTATTAATGGTCTGGTGATTGTAGGCGTGCACCCCGCTCTGCCGCTTCCTGGGATTTAATTGATTTTAGGCAATAATTTGGTTGGTAGTGCGGTGTGGCCGAGGTCTCCTTTGCCCGTGGTGACCCCTGAGCCACGCTCGTTGTCTCTGCTTGAAGAGCAGTATCCAGAGGTGTTTCCAGCTTGTGTCGTGACGCGCGCTCAATTTCGTGCGTCTGAGTCGGATGTGCTTGAGAGCTCAGTCTTGTTGCCCGAGCTCCCCGCATCTGTCTCTGTGAAGGAATGGAGTCAACATCAAAAGTCTGATCCAACTCTTTCAGTTTTGTTTGAAAGTGTTCTTCCAGGTGACAAGGTACAGAGTGCTGCTCATGGGTACTTCATGCAGGAGGGTCTCTTGGTGCGTAAGTGGGTCCCATGTCATGGTGACTTCGTTGGTGAGCCCATTTTTCAGATTGTTGTTCCTGAGATGTTTCGTGATGATGTGCTCAGAGTTGCCCATGATGACTCTGGTCACTTAGGTGTGAAGAAAACATTGAAAGCGCTGTTTTTACAGGCGTTCAGTTTAGACATTCGTCATATTAAAGGTTCTGATAACTTGTTGGCTGATGCTTTGTCGCGTGCGCCAGTTTAAAAAAGGAAAAAGCAAAGTTGCCTTAATTTTTGTGCCTGTCTCTTTTCTGCCTCTCCCCGGTTTCAGGCGCCAGAACTCTGGAGGTGCAGCAGAGGACATGTGTGCTAAGCTTGTGACTTTACCAATTGGTGTCATCTTTAGCCTTGTATAGCTAAGTCTAATTTGATACCTTGCAAATAGTAGAACTTCTCTTGTTTGATAATGGAAAATAGAAGAAAAAACTTAGTCCTATCAGATTTTAAAGTAGTTTGTAAAGGAAAAGCTGTAAATCTTGTAATTTTGGTGCAACAAAAAAATATAATGTAGTACTACTAACAAAAAAGAAAAAATTGTGCTGTTTGCAGTTGGTTTGGAAAGTCCTTAGGTGGACTTCCCTTTTGAAGGGGGAGGGTGTGACAGTCCCCGCCGTCTTGTAGCGGGGCGGGCCCATAATCAGGGACACCAGGCCCAGGTGCCCCTGTCTCTTATTTAAGTGGGCCCAACTAATTCATTTTGTTCTCTCCCTCTCTCTTCCTAGGACGTCTCGCTGCGCCGACCGGTAACAGAGCGCCTTTTTGCACAGCGGCACACTTTTGCACCTTTTAATTTATTGACTTAAACTATTGTAAATAAATACTTCTGTTTTTCTAATCCTCTCATTTGTGTCTCCTCCTTGTCACTGTCCTTTGAGCCACGGGCACGTGACACTGATAAAAAAATGTTTTACTATCTGTAAAATCAGAAAAAAGTGAAGTGTGGATTTTTTATGTCTTTCCTTAGAAACAATGTCAAATCTGAAAAATGGAAATATCCATTTTTAAAATAAATATTGCTTCCTTTATAGTTAGTAGCATAAGATATTATTAAATATTAAAACCATTCACAGGAGTAAATGTAGTCTTATGTGACGGGGTGCTTGCCCCTCCTTCTCTCTCCCTCTGTGCTCAGGGACAGTGATTACAGCGCGCTGGTTCTCTGCTTGAATTCATACACACTTCCTCCCAGTTGTAGAGCGGGTCAGGGTGTACACTTTGGGTCTATAGGTCCATATTTTGGTTAATGATTGTTGACAAACTCTCTTACCTGTTGCTGCGCAGCTCTCAGCTATCCTCTGGGGCTAAGCCGAAGCACTTCCTGGTTGCACTTTAAATAGCACATTGTGGTGCGCTTCAAGCGGTCAGCTGACCTCGGGCTGAACCATTTTTGTGTGTAGATTTGGTGTCTGATTTGTTACATTTTTTTGTTTGTTTTTGGGTACCAAAGATGGGTAAGGAATTTTTATTATTGTGATTGAGTTTTGGTTTGGCGTTATAGATCATTTCCCCTCTTATCTCTTGGTACGCCCAGGGGCGGGGCTTTGGGTATTTAGAGGGGGATGTTTCTGCCAGTAAAGAAGATGGTGTTGGAGCTTTGGTCCTGATGCATCTGTGGTGCTGCTGTAAGTTTCCTGTTCATACCGTGTTTGAGTATTTATTTATTTTTTTTAATTGCTGGTCCTGAATAAAGTATATTGCTGGGAGAAATCTTGGACTCAGCCATTATTGTTACATTTTTGAGCAGTTTGAGAGGAACCCCACGACATCTTACTTGTCCGTTTCAGTGAGATCATCTTTAAACTCATCCACCTTTACAAAATGACATCTGAAAATTTAATTCCTTCTGTCCTGGTTGAAGTAAAGTCCATTTGTCACATGGAAGCAGCTCTGTTAACAAAGCGCTTTGCGGTGCAAGAAAAAGACTCGCAGCGCCTCATGTGCTCATAATGTCTCAGTCTGCACGCGCTGACATTATCCCATGATCCAGAAACAATAAAATAATCTGAAAACAGTTTTGTTTCTGTGTCGACTGGAGCAGCCACAGACACTGTGCAAGTACATGTATGCCAATATACACGTTCCACCTGCCATTGTGCCGGTGAAAATGAACTGTTCTGAGACCAAAAACACGGTGCAGCTCTGACCGGAACCACTCAGTGGAATCGGGGCTGTCAGTAGCCTGTAAAAATCCATAAATTAATGGGGCTATTAAGATAATGGTTCTCGTGCTGACACCACTTTCTCCTGCTTCTCTAATGTCGGCACTCACCGAGAAGTTCCTGGTTTTTAGTGGCGTGCAGTTCAAAATCAGAATATTTCTCTCTTCAAGAACTGTGCACCAGGAAAGTATAAATTTCAAACCGTTTAATTTTAGCCTTAAATATTCATGGTATTACCTGTCATGTACACTTTAAACTCAAAGTAAATCTCTACAACTTGATATCCATTAATTAAAAATATAAAAGTCCAGATGATGGGTTGCATAAGTAATCAGCTCCTTTGGCATAAAACCTGTAAATAATCAGTTTGACAGTTTTCTTCAGACAAGTCAGGGGATGGATACATGAACATTTCCAAGTCACTGAATATGTCTTGGACTTTATTTTCATCAGTTATGTAGAAATACAAGCAGTATGACACTCTGTGGTAAATCTGTGTGGAGTAGACAGTTCTCAAAAACTAAGTGACTGTACAAGAAGGAGAAGAGTGAGGAAAGCCACCAAGACACCCAGACAACCCAGAAGTAGTTACAGGCTTCTGTGGCTGTGATTGGAGAAATTGTGCACAGTGCACGTTTTGCATTTTGTGTCTCCAGTTAAACAGCTTCATGATGACGTGGAGCAGAGGAGGGTTTTATTAAAAAGACCTGAAAGTTCAGCTACACCCAGAAGGTACATCTGAGATGCAAGCCTAGATTTAATGTTTTGGTGAAAGAAAACCCTGCTCTGTACCACAATTTCTCCAATCAGAGCCACAGAAGCCTGTAACTTCTTCTGGGGTGTCTGGGTGTCTTTCCTCACTCTCCTTTGGACTGAACTGTAGGTAAGTCTAATGTCACCAACCCCTCTGGAGACAGTGGTCAGCACCTTGAGGCAGCTCTGCAGTGATTTGGTACGATATAAATAAAAAACTGAATTGACTGACTTCCAATCCAAGAGAAGTCAAAGACTCTCATCAGCTGCACACGACAGAATCTGGACATGAGCACAGAACTGCTTCAAACAGTATTGTGGAGCAGGTAGGTCAGTGGGATAAGGACTTTGACTACCAAAACACCAAAACCTACCTTCAACAGGACAGTACTAGATTGTCTCAGTCCACCCAGCTGCACATGGGTTTTAGCCTTGGCAGGGTGAGGTAACTTGCAACCCCGGTGATTCACCTGGGGGAGTGGTAGACTGGCATACGTAGGCCTCAGTACCTACACTGTGTAGTCGTACCCTCCTCATGTAGACATGGAGACTTTGAAGTGAAGTACATGTAGACCAGCCTCACCTTCCAGATCATCAATGGTCTTCTCCAGTTTAGCCACCAAACGTTCTGCAGACTCTGCTCTGCTCTCAGCCTGGAACAAGTCATTAGGTCACACACGGTTACATGTAAACCGGCACAGGATTCTCAGAAAACATTTACTCAAGGAGCAACTCTCACCTCCCTCAGTTTTTTGATCAGGTTCCTGGTTTCTTCTTCATACTTGTCCTCCTTCTGACAGTACTGAGGGACAAAATGAAAAACCAGTTACATAACGTCACATGTTGTTGACTTTGTCTCCAAGTTTACATGAGCATCAGGTCCAGTCAGGATTTGGGAGTACAGTACCACGTAACACCATCCACCCCACCACGGAACTAACAGTTTCAGGAGCTTCACAAAGGTATTTGAACGTGGCTGATGGAGTCACATCTAACAGCTGTGATGGGCTCATCAGGTGCTATCAGCATGGGGGGGCTATCCAAACCCTCTGACATGGAAATATAGACTGGAATGGACGTGCGCGCCTCAGTCTATTAGTGTCGCTCAGGACAGGAAGGCGCCATTACTAAGGGTGGAGATGTGCCGATCATCAATAATAAACTGACTGCTTTTTTTGCTCTAGTGTCACTATTTCTTAACAGATTTTTATGCTTGTTTTAAAGCCCTTTGAAAGCTCTTTCCAATGAACCTGTGCATGTGCGGGTGGAAAAAAAAACTTTTATGTAAAATACAGAAATTTTGGGAAATTATGACAAACTGTGCTGCTTTTCTCTCTCTATTGTCGCTATTTGTTAACAGATTTTAATAAAAGTAGGCTTGTTGTAAAGCCCTTTAATTGCTCTTTCTAATGAACCCATACATGTCTGGGTAGAAAAAAATGTTTTATGTAAAGTGTGGAAATTTGGGGAAATTATGCCATTCTGTTCATTTACTGTGATGTTTTTTCCTTTCATCATAATTCTCGTTGGATTTCTATAAATGAATCCTTGTAAGTTATATTCAAGCTGATTAAAAGCTCTAATGAACCCATACATGCCTGGATAAACAATCCTTATGTATTAAAATATAAATCTGAAGTATGTCTTGACATTGTGCTCATTTATCTTGCTGCTTTTTCCTCTGTAATATTACTGCTAGACTTTTAATAACAACAACATATATATGATTTTTACTAACATTTTATTACAAGTAGATATAAAGCCATTCAGAATTTATGACTTTTGACCCTCAGTCAGGGTAAAAAGTACCTCCTCCATCCCCTCCAACCACACTGTTAAAATGTAAATGCCGCCTGTCACCACCATGTACATATCATATTAAACAACAACTGTAAGTATATATACATAAATATATTAAAACATTTTTGTTTCTGCATGTGAACGCAGCTTAATGAAAAGAACTTATGGCGTTAAGTTATATCGATATTAAATTGCGACATAATGACTTTAAAATAGACATTTGTTTTACATAATTACATTAAGGCTCTTGTACAGTTCATTTTAGCATTTGGAGAATTTGTTTTTGTAGTTGGTGCCGTTGATGGTGAAGCACTGGCTGCCTTTTTTCTCCTCATTTCACTTCTGTTTATCTGGCTCAAGGTCTCTCTCCACCCTTAGCAATGGTCGCTGTGCAGCACGCCGCTAGTCACGTGACGTCCATTCCAGTCTCTATTTCCATGCCCTCTGACACCCAAACATAGCCACGTGTGTGCTTATGATTCAACACAGTACTTATTACTGACTGCAGTGTCTTTTACTTTACTTAATCTTGATTTTCTCCAGTTACTTTGGAGAAAAGCACATGCTGAAAGAGTAAAAGCAGAAGGGTTTCTCATATGGTGTCAGGTGTGCTAGCACGTGCTGGTGCCATGCGTTCCCTCATCCACCACACGAACCAGGACTTATACAGCAACCACTCAGGCAGACAAGAGATCCAAACCAACCTCTTGACAGAAATCGTCTGTCCGCCGCAGCCAGCGAAACATGGGCGAGACACTGAAAGGTCAAAGGTTGTAAACGTCCTGTCAGAGGGATGCAGCACTCTTGAAAGAGCTAAACTACTGAGGTATGATCACCAAGCAAACCTCCTGTTGTCAACAGGACCGCAGGAAAACATATAAATTAACTGCGAAAGACTTAAGACTTAAACGTGACGCTATCAGAGACATGTTACCACAACTACAACCTACCTTCAAAGGTTTTATGGACAGACATAAGAGTGACTCTTGATGGACCTGTGGCTGCATCACAGACGGACAGAGAACCAATCTGAGACAACAGCACGGTGGAGAGGGTACCGGCCCGGCTGCCATCATTAAGGATGAGCTCACTCGACCTTTTCAGATTAAAGATGGACTAAAAATCAACTCCCAACCCTCCTGCCAGTATTTAGAAAATACTTTCTTCCAGCAGTTAAGGAAAAAGTCTGCATCATTCAAGAAATGGTAAATGGACTGCATTTATAAAGCGCTTTTCCATCTGCATCAGACGCTCAAAGCACTTTACAATAATGCCTCACATTCACCCTGATGTCAGGCTGCTGCCATACAAGATGCTCACTACATACCAGGAGACACTCAGAGATGAAGGACCTTGCCCAAGGACCCTTAGTGATTTTCTGGTCAGGCTGGGATTTGAACAGAGGATCCTCTGGTCTCAAGCCCAACGCTTAACCACTAGATCATCACGTCCCCTGAAAAAGATCATGATTTTTATGCAGGTGGACAAATCTCCATCCCACAGAGCCAAATCCTGCACTGCTTGGCAAACCAGCAAATGTCTCAAAGATGACAGAATATGGATACGGCCACCTTCCTCACCCGACTTAAACTCTACGGAGAAGTTGAGGAACCTTCTTAAACGTGAGATTTACATGACACACCTGCTCCTTTAGCTTTCACATTCTGCATGTAGACTCACTCACATAAATGCAACAAAGAATTTGGAATTGGAGAAGAAAGCTCAAAGCAGATCCACACCAACGTGGAATCAACACTTCCTTGCTTGTAACCTTCTTGGGAGAGGCGCCGCTGCTCCCTCCTGAGTCTCTCCAGCATCCCTTCGAGCCTGACTCTGGTATTTAGAGGTTGCTAGGCAACCATATAGCCACTCCCATTATCTTCTCTGGGAGAGCTTCGTAAATGATTGTAATCAGATCACAGTTTGAGATCAAGCAGAAGAAACACTAAACAGTTTAAGTCCAGACTGAAAACTCATCTCTTCTCCTTGCTTTGCTCAGCTATTTTGATCTGTATTTTTAGATAATTTATTTATTTATTTTATTCTTTTCCTTTAATATTTTACACTTTTGCATTGCTATTATTGTGAAGCACTTTGGTCAGCTGCAGCTGTGTTTTAAATGTGCTATATAAATAAATTTGAATTGAATTGAATAAAGGTCAGAAATGTGGAGCTCTTCTTTGTGAAGCAGCGGTTTGATTAACACGTCTCAGGAGGTCAGACAGCACCTTCCTACCTTGTCCTCAGACACCTGCAGACTCTTCAGTGAGTGGTCAACACTCTTCAGTTCCTCCTCCAACGTCCGAACCTTACTGTTGGAAAGAGACCCAAACAAGAGGGTGAGAGCTGGAGGACCACAGTTCAAACCAACATTCACAACCTTCTGAAGGTGGACACAGCCGTTCTCTCTCCAGGACTGTTATGTGTGCAGACCACAGAGCTGCTTCACAGCTCTATGTAAAGTGTATTCAGGGGTAGAACCACAGGGGGCGCTGCATGCTTACGCTGGAGAAGTTTGAACAAACGTCTTCAATATTCTCTAGTTTATATTTTGATCCCGTCTGAGCCCTTAAAAGTATCGTAATTTCCGGACTATAAGCCGCTACGTTTTTCACATGCTTTGAACACTGCGGCTTAAACAATGATGCGGCTAAAAAGGGATTTTTACAGACTTTCTCATAAGTTGAAATATATCAACTGATGCTGTCCATTAATTGGCTGAAAGCTGTGGTCCTCATGTGGCCTAAATTCACACACACACAATGGTGGGGGGGTGGGGGGTGGGGTTACAGTTTCAGTTCAGTTTCATTTAGATAAGCAAAAAAAATTTTAAATGCTAATGTCTTGTTTATATAACTGATCCATTTGCACTATTTCCTATTAAAATAATCTTTTTAAAAAAATCTTAAACAATAAAGCCTAGTTTACACATAGACGGTTTTGTCGGCGGGTGGTACGTAGACTGAAGTTCGGCTGTTTATGCGGTGGAAAGGGGTGGAGCATTTTGCCGGTGTTTTGACCGCCGTACTATCCGCAAATAGGTGGATAAAACGCCGCTAAATCCACCGAATAAAGCGGCGTTTTGACACCGTAGCATCCGGCACATGTCAGGCAACGGGGGTTAACACCCAGTTCTATCCTTTACAATCGCAAGTTAAGACGCGCGTGACAACGGCGGTGTTCTGCTGCCGCCGATAATGCCCTGTGTACCGCTGGTTAATACCCAGGTTTTTATCCAGGCAAATCCTGCGTTACTCCAGGATCATTTGCATATAGGCACCGCCCCCAGAGTATAATAGGCTGAAGCAGCAGGAATACATGCCTCTGTCACTGCAGGGGGAGGGAGATCATCCTCAGCCTTTTCTTCTCCTTCCTTTCCCCCTCCTCAACGTGTTGCTCCATCTCCACCACAGGCCTCCCCTCTGCTTCTGAACCAGACCTCTTGGTTTCCTTCTTCTTTAAGTCCTTGCCACTGCCAACTTTCTTTTAGGAGGCATACTGGAGCTTCTCTGCAAAAATATCTGGAGCTGGCTGTGAGTGAGAGGCCTGCATGCTGCGCGCTAGCGTTTTTATACTGACCGCCGCCTATCGGCCGTTTGGAATACGTTTTAACCGGGAGGTTAGAACGGCATACTGTCTGCGAGCGCCGCCATTTTGTCTGCCTCTGTCGCCGGTTAAAACGCTGTTGTGTACGCCGATGTGGGCTCTATCTCCATTTTATACGCCATTGATTAGGGATACAACGCCAGCCGCCGATTAACGGCAGTGTACACTGCGGCACTACAGGAAGGGACAGGATGAAACGGCGATTAAAAAGTATCAAACGCCGTTGTTCGTGTTGTCTCTGTCGTCACGCGAATTCTCCGGGAGCGCTCCCGGAATTATTCGACATAATTTTTTCGACGATTCCCGGTGAAGCCGGAACTAAGCCACGCCCCCTAGCACCAGCGTTAACAACGGCGTTTGATCCCTAAGCCGGCCCGGAGGAGCCAAAAAACTCTTCCGGGACGCTTCCAGGAGCTCTTACCATCTATGTGTAAATGGGGCTTAAGTCATTTTTTTCCATCATACATATTTCCTGTACTATATCTAACCATTCTTTTTGTATCAGTGGGTCTGATGCAAGCCACTTTCTTGTTATGGCCTTTCTGCCAGCCATGAGAAGAATTTTTACCAGATAATTGTCCTCTTTCAGTACAACTTTACCTATATTTCCCAAATACAGAGTGGAGCAGTCCTTGGGAATCCTGTATCCAAGCACATCATTTATCACAGCGTTATCCCAGAACGGTTCTATTTTGGGGCAACACCAGGAGACGTGTAAGGTTTGCATTTATTTGACCACATTGCCTCCAGCATGTTGGTTGTTTTAATAACTGTTTAATTTTTAAATTTGGCATAATAAAAAAATATGTTATGTGTTTATATAGAATGTTGTTTTATTCTGACATTCCATTATGCTGTGGTAGATTACTGATATAAGCCTGGATGTTTTTTGATCGTATGCTTTACCCATCACTTCTATCACTGGTGTGGCCCTCTTCACCTCTTTATTGTAATATTTCCTCAGTTGAAGATATCTAAACAAGTCTTGATTCTTAAGTGCAAATCTTTTCTTTAAGTCTTCAAATTTTCTGAGTTCTCCATTCTCTGTGGCAGTACAAAATGTGGTCATTCTATTTTTCTTCCATTCTTTAAATGTTGAGTCATAAAACTGAGGCCTAAATTCACTATCCAGTGCTATCCATTTTAATAATTTTGGCCCCTTTTTGAAAAAGGGGTCAAAACTTGTCTCTTACCAGACAATTTAAGTTGAAACTTAAGTTGTCTGGTAAGAGTAAACCACGTTTCTAGTGTAAATATTGTTATTGGATCAATCAAATTCCTGATATATCCAGGGATTGTTTTTTTCTCCCAGGAGTGTTCGGATGTGACAGTCAGGGATGTATGTCTCAACATCTTTCCATCTTGCTATATAATTTTCATCACACCAGTTAACTAGTGGTCGAAGCTGAGCTGCATAGTATATCTTAAAATTTGGAAATGCCATTCCACCTTTAATCTTTGGCAATTGGAGCGTAGTGTATTTAACTCTGGCTTTCCTCCCTCCCCAAATAAACCTAGATACTAGTTTAGTCCATTCGAAGAACTGTTTTGGTGGAATTTCTATTAGCAGGGATTAAAATATATACAGTAACCTTGGCAAAATATTTATTTTCAATGTATTTATCTTGCTACTAAAATCCATTGGGTAAGTGGACCATTGTTCTATGTCCTTTTTAAAATTTTGATTGACATAGCTGTAATTAGCTCCATACAAATTTGAGATATTTTTGGTTATATATATACCCCTAAGTATTTCATTTGTTTTGAGTCCCATTTGACACTGTATTTATGTTTGATTTCTAGTGATGGGGTGTGATTAAATGAGAGAATCTGGGTTTTTGCAAAATTTAACTTATATCCTGTATAATAATTGAATTTTTCTATAATTTCCATCATTCGCAGGAAGGAAGTGTCTACATCCATTAAATATCACACCGCGTCATCCACAAAGAGGCCAATTTTTTGTTCCCTATTCCCAACAGTTACACTCTTTACTTCCATATCCTGACGGATCGCTTGCACCAGTGGTTCTATATAGATGGTGAACAATGTGGGGCTGAGACAACATCCCTGTCTCGTTCCTCTCCCTAGTACAAATCTCTCAGATAACGATCCATTCACCTTTACCCTTGCAGTAGATTGTTGATAAATTGCCTTGATACAATTAATTGATTCTTCAGTGAAGCCAAATTTTCCTAGTGTTTGGTATAAAAAATTCCGAGTTTACTCTATTGAATGCCTTTCCTGCATCAAGGCTTATCATGGCTGCGTTATAGCTTTCTTTTTAATTTTATGTATGACATGTAGCATTCTTCTAATGTTGTCTTGTGTTTGTCAGCCTGATATACAGTGAAGAAAATAAGTATTTGAACACCCTGTGGTTTTGCAAGTTCTCCCACTTAGAAATCATGGAGGGGTCTGAAATTTTCATCTTAGGTGTCCACTGTAGAGACATAATCTAAAAAAAAAAAAATCCGGAAATCACAATTTATTATTTTTTAATAATTTATTTGTATGTTACTGCTGCAAATAAGTATTTGATCACCTACCAACCAGCAAGAATTCTGTCTCTCACAGACCTGTTAAATTTCTTTAAGAAGCCCTCTTATTCTGCACTCTTTACCTGTATTAATTGCACCTGTTTGAACTCGTCACCTGTATAAAAGACACCTGTTCACACACTCAATCAATCACACTCCAACCTGTCCACCATAGCCAAGACCAAAGAGCTGTCTAAGGACACCAGGGACAGAACTGTAGACCTGCACAAGGCTGGGATGGACTACAGGACAACAGGCAAGCAGCTTGGTAGAAGACAACTGTTATGATTATTTATTAGAAAGTGGAAGAAACACAAGATGACTGTCAATCTCCCTTGGTCTGGGATTCTATGCAAGATCTCACTTTGTGGGGTAAGGATGATTCTGAGAAAGCTCAGAACTACACAGGAGGACCTGGTCAATGACCTGAAGAGAGCTGGGACCACAGTCACAAAGACTACATTAGGAACACATGATGCTGTCATGGTTTAAAATCCTGCAGGGCAGCAAGGTCCCCCTGCTCAAGCCAGCACATATCCAGGCCCGTTTGAAGTTCACCAGTGACCATCTGGATGATCCAGAGGAGGCATGGGAGAAGGTCATGTGGTCAGATGAGACCAAAATAGAGCTTTTTGGAATCAACTCCACTTACCATGTTTAGAGGATGAGAACAACCCCAAGAAAACCATCCCAACCGTGAAGCATGGGGGTGGAAACATCATACTCTGGGGGTGCTCTTCTGCAAAGGGGACAGGACGACTGCACCGTATTGAAGGGAGGATGGATGGGGTCATGTATGGTGAGATTTTGGCAAACAACCTCCTTCCCTCAGTAAGAGCATTGAAGATGGGTCATGGCTGGGTCTTCAGCATGACAATGACCGCAAACACACAGCCAGGGCAACTAAGGAGGGGCTCTGTAAGAAGCATTTCAAGGTCCTGGAGTGGCCTGGCCAGTCTGCAGACCTGAACTCAATAGAAAATCTTTGGAGGGAGCTGAAACTCCAAACCTGAAAGATCTAGAGAAGATCTGTATGGAGGAGTGGACCAAAATCCCTGCTGCAGTGTGTGAAAACCTGGTGAAAAACTACAGGAAACGTTTGACCTCTGTAATTGCAAACAAAGGCTACTGTACCAAATATTAACATTGATTTTCACAGGTGTTCAAATACTTATTTGCAGCAGTAACATACAAATAAATTATTAAAAAAAAATCATACATTGTGATTTCTGGATTTTTTTTTTTTTTTTTTTAGATTATGTCTCTCACAGTGGACATGCACCTAAGATGAAAATTTCAGACCCCTCCATGACTTCTAAGTGGGAGAACTTGCAAAATCGCAGGGTGTTCAAATACTTATTTTCCTCACTGTAAATCCTGTTTGATCTTCATCAGTTAAGTCTGGCATGAACTTTTCAAATCATTTACAGATAACTGAAGTGTATAATTTATAGTCCACGTTTAGAATTGATATGGGTCTGTAGTTATTACAATTTTCCTTCTCTTTGTTTTCCTTTATAATTGCTTCTTTCCATGATGGGGGTATCTTACCGTCTTTCATAATCCAATTGAAGTCCTCTAGAGAAGTGGATTCAGGTCATTTTGAAATATTTTATACCACTCTACTGGAAAGCCATCACGACCCGGGCTTTATTTGTTTTTAAACTATCTATTGCTTTCTTTATCTCCTTCAGTGATATTTCTGCTGTAAATATCTTATCTTATCTTGACCCTCTGCGAAAACTGTCTGTACATCCGGGTCATTGCAGTGACATAAGAGATAAGACAGAGCGCTCGTGCCTTCAGTCCAATCCCGCATTGAAATTGATTTTACCTGTTAGTAATGTTACTGTTATACACGTCCTGGTTTCAACATCCAAAAGTAAGCTGCAATGAATGCGAGATACAGCTCTGCATGCTCAGATCGACATCGAGCGACGTTCTTCTCCGACGCCTTGCTCTCACTGCCTCCGATGCACTTACTGAGTCTGTGGGCTCGGTAAACGCCGCAGCGGGACACTCACACCGCCCTCGTGTCTGCTGTGCAGCAGGCACCACCTCCCTGTCTACTGAATGGAGGTGTGGCCAACTTGGCAACAAGTCCAGGGACTAAGCTCGCTGTTTTGATGCGGAGCGGCCGGTGACACCTGTGGCCCGCAAGGACAGACTTCTTGCGGCAAAATCCGCAGCGCTGCACGGTCTTGGTAATCGGAGCCGCAGAGCTCCGTTGCCGCTGAGAGAGGTTTATATCTTTTTAATGACTTGAATTCTTTGCGGGTCCGGCATCCGTACCCCGCGACAGTAACACCGGAGGCTAAAGACAGTAGATTTTCAATGCGACACCACTCAATCAAACGGCCATATGAAAAAGTCCCCAAAAATCATTTTCAAGCAACAATAAAAGAAATGTGAACTCACCAAACGTACCGCAAGACAATATGAAGTTTGAAAAAAAGTCGATCCTTCTGTATAAGACAATAAAAAGGTGCTTTTGTAAGAGATGCAAACTGACGTAAATCCATAAATTACAGTTGGCGCGCGCAACGCATGCTGGGATAGGGTCTTCTTTCTGACGTCTCGGCAGCATCCCGGATGTGACGACAGTTTTGCGGAGAGCTAAATTTTAGCTGTAAATTTGTCATTTTTAAACAAAGATTTCTCCGTTGAATGACAGATCTGGGTTTGCAGATTTACTTTACAACATTCAGAAGGATCTTATGTGTAAATATAAGTCATTTTTTGGTCCAAAGATCTGACTGCATTTATTTCAATGCAGGTCTACTTTAATGTAGTATCTACCGTCAATGTTTGTGTATATAATTCTTTATAGTACTCTCTGAACATATACGTATTCTATTTCTTTTGGCTTGGTCGTCAATTTGTTTGTATTAGGATCATACACGTCAACCCCTTTGAGGGTCCACCTGTATAACCAAGTGATAAAATCCATAAAATCAACACAAAATCCTTATAACCTCCAAATTGCACCAAAATCAGTTTTATTACAGTACACCCAACCGCATAATCACATAACTGGGGTTTTGTCCACATATTAATAACTAACACCAGGGATCTCCATGGGCTCTTTTATGGTGGAAGTCCTCCACAGTTAAATCCTCTTGCTCCACAGTAAAATTGCTTGCTGTCAACAAAATCAATGTCTACAAGTACATTGTAGGTATTTTGTACAAACTCAATATATTTCCCATGAATATAGTGTCACACAGCTGTTCTATTTTTACATAAACAAGAACTCACAGAGTAACAGATCACTGCTCCTAACAATCTTTGGCCCTACCATCTGAGACTGCTCTGTCCTACGATTGGCTATTGGAAAACCATGTGACGGTGAACCAATTCCAATTGGACACTCACATTGCGCATGTCATCGCACAGCTTCTATGAGGAGTACAAAGATGGTGGATGGCTGGCTGAAAGTCCGCGGAGTTAAGAAAATTTACAACAGAAAACCCTGAATATCTGTAAGACTTTATTTGTACGTCCGTATGACTCTGAAACTCAGAAAAATCTGTATAATTTACGGACAATCCGTATAGGTTGACATGTATGTAGGATCTTTTATTTTATGGATTGTATTATCAGTCTGCTGTTTTCATGATCTCCGGACAAGTAATTTAGTGGTTTTAGGGCCCACTTCATATGCCTGTTTTGTGGATCTTGCTTTTTTCTCTACCTCTTGACCCAATATCTCATCCATGTGTCTCTTCAAATCTTGTATTTGTTCGTAAATTTTCTGATCCTTATTTTGTCATATATCTGTTCTGATTCTTTCAAATCTGAGATTAACTTCTTATACGTTTCCATTCTGATTTTCTTCATATATGTCATCCTCACAATTAACCTGTCTCGTATTACTGCTTTGAGAGTCCCACAGTATTGAAGGATCCATCATACCATTATCATTCTTTTAGAAATCTCTCAATTTCAGATTTAATGTCCTCGACTGTTTTATCATTCAGTATCCCCACATTTAGTTGCCACATTGTGTACTTCTTTTTACTTTCAATTTGAATAGATAAATATATTGCACTATGGTCCAAAACATCAGCTACCCCAATTTTAGAATCTGTCACCCTATAGCAATCTGCTTTCTGTGTGAAGAAATAGTCTATCCTAGAGTGGACGGGATGTGGGATCGAATAATGTGTATAATCGTTCTCTCGAGGGTGCAGGTTTCTCCAGATGTCCACCAGTCCCAGTTCTGCACAGAATATACTGAGGAGTTTTGTTAAATGATTTTTAGTCTTCTTTTTTCTCGTTGTGTCCAGATTGTGATTTAGTATCACATTCAGATCCCCTCCACATATACAGATTCCCCCAGCTTCCATTGCAATAACTTCAAATAGGTACTTAAAAAATGTTTGTTACTTTCAGGTGGGACATAAATATTCACTGGTGTCATTAGATTATTTTCCACTTTACCCTTTAGTATGATATATCTCCCCTCTTTGTTTTTTATTTCTTTCAGATTTTCAAATTTAACTTAGTTTGATATCAAGACTGCTGCCCCTCTTTTGTGGTTACCCTGTATGAACTATAATATGTATGTTTATAACCAAATCCCTTTAGTTTCTTGTGTTCTTGTGTTGTTCAATGTGTTTCTTCCAAAAATGTAATGTGCATCTTTTCTTTTTTTAATTTTGTCATTACTTTGGCTCTTTTAATCTGATTTCCAAGACCATTAACATTTTGAGACATCAACTTAAGTCCATGACCTTGAGTCATTTAGTTTGATGTATTTTCACTGTATCCCCTTAGTTTAACAACAAAACCGCCATATTTCCCCTGAAACCATACGATAGACATAACAACCACTAACAGCTCTAAGGTCTTGATCAATCAATCAATCAGTTTTTTTTATATAGCGCCAAATCACAACAAACAGTTGCCCCAAGGCGCTTTATATTGTAAGGCAAGGCCATACAATAATTATGTAAAACCCCAATGGTCAAAACGACCCCCTGTGAGCAAGCACTTGGCTACAGTGGGAAGGAAAAACTCCCTTTTAACAGGAAGAAACCTCCAGCAGAACCAGGCTCAGGGAGGGGCAGTCTTCTGCTGGGACTGGTTGGGGCTGAGGGAGAGAACCAGGAAAAAGACATGCTGTGGAGGGGAGCAGAGATCGATCACTAATGATTAAATGCAGAGTGGTGCATACAGAGCAAAAAGAGAAAGAAACAGTGCATCATGGGAACCCCCCAGCAGTCTAAGTCTATAGCAGCATAACTAAGGGATGGTTCAGGGTCACCCTGATCCAGCCCTAACTATAAGCTTTTGCAAAAAGGAAAGTTTTAAGCCTAATCTTAAAAGTAGAGAGGGTGTCTGTCTCCCTGATCTGAATTGGGAGCTGGTTCCACAGGAGAGGAGCCTGAAAGCTGAAGGCTCTGCCTCCCATTCTACTCTTACAAACCCTAGGAACTACAAGTAAGCCTGCAGTCTGAGAGCGAAGCGCTCTATTGGGGTGATATGGTACTACGAGGTCCCTAAGATAAGATGGGACCTGATTATTCAAAACCTTATAAGTAAGAAGAAGAATTTTAAATTCTATTCTAGAATTAACAGAAAGCCAATGAAGAGAGGCCAATATGGGTGAGATATGCTCTCTCCTTCTAGTCCCTGTCAGTACTCTAGCTGCAGCATTCTGAATTAACTGAAGGCTTTTCAGGGAACTTTTAGGACAACCTGATAATAATGAATTATAATAGTCCAGCCTAGAGGAAATAAATGCATGAATTAGTTTTTCAGCATCACTCTGAGACAAGACCTTTCTGATTTTAGAGATATTGCGTAAATGCAAAAAAGCAGTCCTACATATTTGTTTAATATGCGCTTTGAATGACATATCCTGATCAAAAATGACTCCAAGATTTCTCACAGTAATACTAGAGGCCAGGGCAATGCCATCCAGAGTAAGGATCTGGTTAGACACCATGTTTCTAAGATTTGTGGGGCCAAGTACAATAACTTCAGTTTTATCTGAGTTTAAAAGCAGGAAATTAGAGGTCATCCATGTCTTTATGTCTGTAAGACAATCCTGCAGTTTAGCTAATTGGTGTGTGTCCTCTGGCTTCATGGATAGATAAAGCTGGGTATCATCTGCATAACAATGAAAATTTAAGCAATACCGTCTAATAATACTACCTAAGGGAAGCATGTATAAAGTGAATAAAATTGGTCCTAGCACAGAACCTTGTGGAACTCCATAATTAACCCTAGTCTGTGAAGCAGATTCCCCATGTACATGAACAAATTGTAATCTATTAGACAAATATGATTCAAACCACCGCAGCGCAGTGCCTTTAATACCTATGGCATGCTCTAATCTCTGTAATAAAATTTTATGGTCAACAGTATCGAAAGCAGCACTGAGGTCTAACAGAACAAGCACAGAGATGAGTCCACTGTCCGAGGCCATAAGAAGATCATTTGTAACCTTCACTAATGCTGTTTCTGTACTATGATTAATTCTAAAACCTGACTGAAACTCTTCAAATAGACCATTCCTCTGCAAATGATCAGTTAGCTGTTTTACAACTACCCTTTCAAGAATTTTTGAGAGAAAAGGAAGGTTGGAGATTGGCCTATAATTAGCTAAGATAGCTGGGTCAAGTGATGGCTTTTTAAGTAATGGTTTAATTACTGCCACCTTAAAAGCCTGTGGTACATAGCCAACTAACAAAGATAGATTGATCATATTTAAGATCGAAGCATTAAATAATGGTAGGGCTTCCTTGAGCAGCCTGGTAGGAATGGGGTCTAATAAACATGTTGATGGTTTGGATGAAGTAACTAATGAAAATAACTCAGACAGAACAATCGGAGAGAATGAGTCTAACCAAATACCGGCATCACTGAAAGCAGCCAAAGATAACGATATGTCTTTGGGATGGTTATGAGTAATTTTTTCTCTAATAGTTAAAATTTTGTTAGCAAAGAAAGTCATGAAGTCATTACTAGTTAAAGTTAATGGAATACTCAGCTCAATAGAGCTCTGACTCTTTGTCAGCCTGGCTACAGTGCTGAAAAGAAACCTGGGGTTGTTCTTATTTTCTTCAATTAGTGATGAGTAGAAAGATGTCCTAGCTTTACGGAGGGCTTTTTTATAGAGCAACAGACTCTTTTTCCAGGCTAAGTGAAGATCTTCTAAATTAGTGAGACGCCATTTCCTCTACAACTTACGGGTTATCTGCTTTAAGCTGTGAGTTTGTGAGTTACACCACGGAGTCAGGCACTTCTGATTTAAAGCTCTCTTTTTCAGAGGAGCTACAGCATCCAAAGTTGTCTTCAATGAGGATGTAAAACTACTGATGAGATACTCTATCTCACTTACAGAGTTTAGGTAGCTACTCTGCACTGTGTTGGTATATGGCATTAGAGAACATAAAGAAGGAATCATATTCTTAAACCTAGTTACAGCGCTTTCTGAAAGACTTCAAAAGAACAAAAGAACATCACCTAAATAACTGTCTGACTTCCAAAAGCAGGCCACCCCCCCACACTACAACTGTGGGTGGAGGGAACTGTCCCAAATAGGGCCCCTCTGTAGTAAGGTTTGGACTAATAACAATAACACTTAGTCATCAACATCTTATTACTTATGTATCTCCCGATCGTTCATAACAATTAGGACAATCTAATATGAGCGCAATTTTGAGGAGTGCAATAAGTCTTAATCCAAAGTATTTATTCACCGAGTCTTGCTCTTTTCAATTTTCTTAAGCCAAATTATTCATTTTGAGTCTTAAGGGCCCTTCACACTCAACACATCAGGCCGATGCGTCAAAGCTTTCCAACGTGTCGTAACGCCAGGCCGATGTGTTTCCAACGCGTCGGGACGTCAGTTGCTTCGCTTCGGAAGCGGCAAGGGGCGGAGATTGCCACGTCACACTCTGGCTGTTTCCACAACCTGAAAAAAGTTCAGCGATCACCGTCTTGAATTTGCGTCGCCTGAACCACAAAAACCTTTAAAAAACAGCAGTAGAACGATTCTCCATCACCCTGCTGGGAGAAGCTTTTTTCAGCTACTTTTCGGAGTGACGCCGACTGACGGAGGACTGACGACTTGGTGGGATATCGATCGAACCGCGACAGCGGGCCGACCCACACGGAGAAGCCGGCCTTCAGGCATCATCACTGGGCAGAGCGATCCAGGCCGCCGGGGTGATGGAACAAACCCACTCAGTCTGAAATCTCCCACTTTTTGGATATATGTGAAGTCCCAGTTTGACCAACGGAGTTTAGTTCTGCAGCTTTACTGAGGTGAGAATAATGTAAAATCAATCAATCAATCAACTTTTTTCTTATATAGCGCCAAATCACAACAAACAGTTGCCCCAAGGCGCTCCATATTGTAAGGCAAGGCCATACAATAATTATGAAAAACCCCAACGGTCAAAACGACCCCCTATGAGCAAGCACTTGGCAACAGTGGGAAGGAAAAACTCCCTTTTAACAGGAAGAATGAAATGAAACGTGACGTTTACTGAACTGTGAAGGTTTAATGATCGGCTAACGTTAGCTTAGCCTTTTAGCACAGTTGATCTGAGGGAACACTTTAATTTGTAAATGGTTCAGTCTTTTTTTATTTTTACCAAATAAAGCTACAGCTTTTTTCAGACACCACAAAAGCTCAACTTTAAATAACTTTTTTTTTTTGGCGTTTTTATTTCCATCGTTTTTTTTTTTTCTTCATTTTTTCCTGTTCTGTGATTAGGATCCCCGGTGGTGTGATTTGGATCTCATACGCTGTGTTTAAGCCAGAGGGGCTTTAAGTAGAGGGGCTTTGTTGTTTGTTTGTTTTTTCCCCTTTCCTAAAGGACATGTCACACGCTAGCTCACAGATCTGGCAACTTCTGTTGAATTGTATACTTTTATTTCTGTTAAACACTTTTTTTGGTTTTGAAGTGTATCTACCCTGAATCTTATTTAACTACAGTCCTGTTGTGAATCGCTGGCGGTTAGCTCGCGTTAGCTGCGTCAATGACCCCCGTTACTTCATTACTGTTTTTACCGGACTAATACTTCCATTAGTTTTTCAGTGTAACTGCTGTGAATTTTAGGTCATTATTTTACTCCTGTGTAAATCTAGCATTTTCGCTAGTGGTTATCTTGCATTAGCTAGGTCAACTCCCCCACCTCCAATTCTTTAATACTTCTGTTAGTTTTTCAGTGTAACTGATGTGAATTTTAATTCATTACATTATCTTAGGAGTGGTTACTCTTACAGTAGTGTTCAGAATAATAGTAGTGCTTTGTGACTAAAAAGATGAATCCAGGTTTTGAGTATATTTCTTATTGTTACATGGGAAACAAGGTACCAGTAGATTCAGTAGATTCTCACAAATCCAACAAGACCAAGCATTCATGATATGCACACTCTTAAGGCTATGAAATTGGCCTATTAGTAAAAAAAGTAGAAAAGGGGTTGTTCACAATAATAGTAGCATCTGCTGTTGACGTTTTTCTTTTTGCTCTGTATGCACCACTCTGCATTTAATCATTAGTGATCGATCTCTGCTCCCCTCCACAGCATGTCTTTTTCCTGGTTCTCTCCCTCAGCCCCAACCAGTCCCAGCAGAAGACTGCCCCTCCCTGAGCCTGGTTCTGCTGGAGGTTTCTTCCTGTTAAAAGGGAGTTTTTCCTTCCCACTGTAGCCAAGTGCTTGCTCACAGGGGGTCGTTTTGACCGTTGGGGTTTTACATAATTATTGTATGGCCTTGCCTTACAATATAAAGCGCCTTGGGGCAACTGTTTGTTGTGATTTGGCGCTATATAAAAAAAATTGATTGATTGATTGATTGACGCTACAAACTCAAAACTATTATGTTCAAACTGCTTTTTTATCAATCCTGTGAATCACTAAACTAGTATTTAGTTGTATAACCACAGTTTTTCATGATTTCTTCGAGGCATTAATTTTGTTGGTTTGGAACCAAGATTTTGCTGGTTTACTAGTGTGCTTGGGGTCATTGTCTTGTTGAAACACCCATTTCAAGGGCATGTCCTCTTCAGCATAAGGCAGCATGAGCTCTTCAAGTATTTTGACATATCCAAACTGATCCATGATACCTGGTATGCGATATATAGGCCCAACACCATAGTAGGAGAAACATGCCCATATCATGATGCTTGCACCATCATGCTTCACTGTCTTCACTGTGAACTGTGGCTTGAATTCAGAGTTTGGGGGTCGTCTCACAAACTGTCTGCGGCCCTTGGACCCAAAAAGAACAATTTTACTCTCATCAGTCCACAAAATATTCCTCCATTTCTCTTTAGGCCAGTTGATGTATTCTTTGGTAAATTGTAACCTCTTCTGCACGTCTTTTATTTAACAGAGGGACTTTGCGGGGGATTCTTGCAAATAAATTAGCTTCACACAGGCATCTTCTAACTGTCACAGCACTTACAGGTAACTCCAGACTGTCTTTGATCATCCTGGAGCTGATCAATGTGTGAGCCTTTGCCATTCTGTTATTCTTCTATCCATTTTGATGGTTGTTTTCCGTTTTCTGCCACGCGTCTGTTTTCTTTTTTTTTTTTTTTGTCCATTTTAAAGCATTGGAGATCATTGTAGATGAACACCCTATAATTTTTTGCACCTGCGTATAAGTTTTCCCCTCTCCAATCAACTTTTTAATCAAACTACGCTGTTCTTCTGAACAATGTCTTGAACGTCCCATTTTCCTCAGGCTTTCAAAGAGAAAAGCATGTTCAACAGGTGCTGGCTTCATCCTTAAATAGGGGACACCTGATTCACACCTGTTTGTTCCACAAAATTGACGAAGTCACTGACTGAATGCCACACTACTATTATTGTGAACACCCCCTTTTCTAATTTTTTTTTTTCATAGCCTTAAGAGTGTGCATATCATGAATGCTTGGTCTTGTTGGATTTGTGAGAATCTACTGAATCTACTGGTACCTTGTTTCCCATCTAAACCCGGATTAATCTTTTTAGTCACATAGCACTACTATTATTCTGAACACTACTGTATGTAGTGTGTGAGTGAATGTGGTGTGTGTGACACCCATCCGCCCTTCCCGATCAGCCTACACCATCCTACTCAAAGCCAACCAACAACTTCTATCAGGAAAGGCTGACAACCAAAACACGAAGACAGACAAGAACGAAAGACGAGACTTTCGAAAGACCATACTGATACGCTGGCAATATCACCCAAGTCATCCAGAGGCATACATTTTTAACTTATGGTTCAAATTTTAACCAAACTAATTTTGGACAAGTTATTTAAAATTACGGTCATGTCTGAAGTTTTATAAAGTGAAAATATCAGATATATGTTTTAGTTTTAAAGTAATGTGCTAATTTTTAAGGTTTTGTGAGCACATGCTGTGCCCAGCAGTGCATTATGGGTAGGATAGGGTAATCTCAGTACGTTCACGACATGACAAATGCATTTCAGACACTGTTCAGGCTCCACGGACAACAGCATTAAACTCTAGTGCCTGAAACTCTCGTGAATATATTCTCTGCGTTTACAGACGTTGTTATTGTATTTGCGTTTGTTAAATTCCACGCATCTTAAATGTAGCAGACACGGATTATCTGGGATTTTGTTTTGGCAATTTTTTCAGGCCTCTACTGCCATCTACTGGCCAGTAGTGTTCATGGCAGTATTCGCCCTAAGTACTAAGCATCTGGGCACCAGTAGATGGCAGTGTTCTATTTATTTTGACCCCGGTTATATCAGATGGTTGTCAAATCAACTTTTTGGCTTTGCAAATGGCTTTTTTTTTTTTTTTTTTTTTTTTTTACAAATTAATTTTAAAAACAACAACAACAAAAAACATTACAAGACAGCTCTGTGGTGTTTGCACAGGCACAGTGCGAGCGGTTGGATGCTTGTAGATCTTCAGCAGCAGGAAACCCTCATGATGGCCGACCACAATAATATCAAACAGGTTTGATTTTCATTCGACCATACGATTGGCGATCAGGAGGTGGTCGTGAGATGTTAAACGCAGCTTGTTACTCCATGTACACTACACGATGCAGGACGCGCAATTAACCTGAAACTCGGTCCAAAAAATTCTCGCACGAATGAAAAATCATCTGAAAAAGGGCCAAAACTCGCACAGTGTAAAGCCAAAATTTATGTGTCAAGACAATATTGAATGCACGTTTTACAACATCATCAAACGTGCGCACGGCACTAATAAAACGTGCGCACATTCTCTCCACATGCAAAACATTTTGCGATGACACTTCCAGGGCTCCATAAAAATGCCTGTTTTTACAAATAAAAAATGGAATATTTTACAAAAGCACATTTATCTGTAAACACCAACACACGACACACGTCACATTAACGTGTTGGTTTATATAATGAATGACTGAACCAATCAGTGTTTAGCAGAGGAACATTTTACCCAGAATCCTTTGCGATCTGTCTGTGTTTGTTACAAAACCTCATAATTAGTGCATTATTCAACATTCAAAGATATACGTTATATTTTAACATTGTACAAATGACAGAATTGACATTAATGGAGTTTTTCTATCGGTATTAATGTTATTGTGGTGTTAAAACTCAAATTCAGTTTATTAGTAGTTGCAAATGTACCAGAGACAATATTGGAATTTATCTGTTATCGGTTATCTATAACTTCCGATACATTTTTGGGTGGTTTATCGTTTTATCTTTATCAAAGATATCTTTTCAGTTATCTGATTATCTGTTATCGAAGTAAATTTTTTGGTTATCTGTGCCCACCACTGATAACCATCCACGCACAGAGACCCAGATCACAGCTAAAAATCTGATCACTACTGTGCTGATGTGTTGGGCCAAGACAAATGTACAGAACCTGACCATATGACATGGACCACTCTGTCACGTCAGAAGCCATATGGCAGAGCTCACACGATGACAGAAACGGGTCCAGGACGCAGGGCCCCAGGAGAAACCAGAAGAAAAAGGGCAGCAGAACGACACAGGTGCCAGGAAGGGCAGCCACCAGAGCCACTGGGGCAGTCCGACAAACTACAATGGGAATGGGCCAGCGGTGCTGGGGACTGCCCTTCCTGGCCCCTGTGCCCTTACGCTGCCCTTTTTCTCCTGGTTTCTCCTGGGGCCATGCGTCCCGGACCCATTGTGTCGTTGCTCGCAGCTGGCCGTATGGCTTCTGACATGCCGGAGTGGTCCATGTCAATGGTAAGGTTCTGTATTTTTGTCTTGGCCCAACACACCAGCCACAGTAGTGATCGGATATTTAGCTGTGATCTGGTTCTCTGTGTGTGGATGGTCAGGTGTTTGTGGCCGTCACCACAGTTCGGTTCTGGGTGATCTCAAGGGGATCAAGACTCTGGTGTCCTAGATTAGGGTATGGATGCTCACTAATTAGACAACAGACTGATGCTGTCACTGTTTGTTCGTGTGTGGTTGTTTGTCCTGGTATGTTTTATGGTTGGTGCCCAGTCTCCTCAGCGTCTTGCTTCAATTACCGCCTTCACCACTTGTCTTTCGTTGTTGGGGGGGGTGATGGTCTAGTGGTTAAGGTGTTGGGTTTGAGTCCAGAAGATCATGAGTTCAAATCCCTGCCTGACTGGAAAATCACTAAGGGCCCTTGGGCAAGGCCTTTAATCTCCTGTTGCTCCCGGTGTGTAGTGAGCGCCTTGTATGGCAGCACCCTGACATCGGGGTGAATGTGAGGCATAATTGTAAAGCGCTTTGAGCGTCTGATGCAGATGGAAAAGCGCTATATAAATGCAGTCCATTTACCATTTGTCTGTCTTTGTGTTGTTTTGGTGGTCGGCCCTTCCTGATAGAAGTTGTCGGTTGGCTTTGAGTAGGATGCTGTAGGCTGATCGGGAAGGGTGGATGGGGCTCACATTCACTACCTACCTTCTGTCTTGCAAGAATAAATTGCATATATGTGTATTAATGTTCATAAATGGTTCTGCCAGTGTGGCATTTACCATTACTGTATATGCAAACAAGGGAAAAAAAAAGAACATTACCATATGATGTGGACCACTCTGGCACATCAGAAGCCATACGGCAAAGCACACACAACGACAGAAACGGGTCCAGGACGCAGGGCCACAGGCGAAACCAGGAGATAAAGGGCAGCAGAAGGGCACAGGGGCCAGGAAGGGCAGCCACCAGAGCAGTCCGACGAACCACCAGGAACGCCCCCCCCCCACACACACACACCCCTTCCCCACGGAGGCACAGGAAGCAACCCGATACCCAAGGTGTGATGTCTACAAAAAGCACAACCTGCTTCTCTGATCCTATACCAACAAAGCTGTTTAAGGACCTATGGCCCATTCTTGGGCCGACTGTGCTGGAAATTGTTAATCTGTCATTAACCTCTGGATCTGTTCCTAGGTGTTTTAAATCTGCAGTGATTAAACCATTGCTTAAGAAATCTAGTCTTGACCCTGGTGTATTGAATAATTATAGGCCGATATCAAATCTGTCATTGTTAGAGTTAGAGTTACAGCAGCTCGTGGACTATCTTACTGAGAATAATCTCTTTGAGCCACTGCAGTCTGCTTTTAGAAAGCATTACTCCACAGAGACAGCGTTTACTAGAGTAGCGAATGATTTTCTGTGCGCAATGGATTCGGACACCACTATGCTTTTGGTGCCTTTAGATCTTAGTGCTGCGTTTGATACTGTGGATCATCGTGTTTTACTTGATATGTTGGAAAATTATTTTGGGATTACTGGAAGTGTCCTTGCTTGGTTGACGTCTTACCTGCCCAGTCATTCTCATTGTGTTGTGTATAATAACACTACCTCTGGCCTTGGTGACATGAAATTTGGGGTTCCACAGGGGTCTGTGTTAGGCCCCTTGCTTTTCTCACTTTATATAGTGCCCCTTGGGCATATTCTGTGGCATTATAGGATTGCCTTTCATTGCTGTGCTGATGATAATCAATTGTACATGACGATAACTGCTGCTAATCTTAACCATATAAAATCCTCAGAAGATTGCCTTGTATCAGTGAGAAGTTGGTTGTCTAGTAACTTCCTACTCTTAAACTCTGATAAGACTGAAATGATTGTTCTTGGTCCAGCCAGACATCTTCATCAATTTGACCAGCTGGTGCTTAGTTTGGGTTCGTGTGTTATACATCATACGGACAAAGTGAGGAATCTTGGGGTCCTTTTTGATCCTACGTTGTCCTTTGACCTCTACATTAGAGATATTACAAGGACTGCCTTCTTCCATCTGCAAAACATAGTGAAGATTCGTCCCATCCAGTCAGTGGCCAATGCTGAGACTTTGATACAACCCCTGGCAAAAATGATGGAATCACCGGCCTCGGAGGATGTTCATTCAGTTGTTTAATTTTGTAGGAAAAAAGCAGATCACAGACATGACACAAAACTAAAGTCATTTCAAATGGCAACTTTCTGGCTTTAAGAAACACTATAAGAAATCAAGAAAAAATAATTGTGGCAGTCAGTAACGGTTACTTTTTTAGACCAAGCAGAGGGAAAAAAATATGGACTCACTCAATTCTGAGGAAAAAATTATGGAATCATGAAAAACAAAAGAACGCTCCAACACATCACTACTATTTTGTTGCACCACCTCTGGCTTTTATAACAGCTTGCAGTCTCTGAGGCATGGACTTAATGAGTGACAAACAGTACTCTTCATCAATCTGGCTCCAACTTTCTCTGATTGCTGTTGCCAGATCAGCTTTGCAGGTTGGAGCCTTGTCATGGACCATTTTCTTCAACTTCCATCAAAGATTTTCAATTGGATTAAGATCCGGACTATTTGCAGGCCATGACATTGACCCTATGTTTCTTTTTGCAAGGAATGTTTTCATAGTTTTTACTCTATGGCAAGATGCATTATCATCTTGAAAAATGAATCATCCCCAAACATCCTTTCAATTGATGAGATAAGAAAAGTGTCCAAAATATCAACGTAAACTTGTGCATTTATTGATGATGTAATGACAGCCATCTCCCCAGTTCCTTTACCTGACATGCAGCCCCATATCATCAATGACTGTGGAAATTTAAATGTTCTCTTCAGGCAGTCATCTTTATAAATCTCATTGGAACGGCACCAAACAAAAGTTCCAGCATCATCACCTTGTCCAATGCAGATTCGAGATTCATCACTGAATATGACTTTCATCCAGTCATCCACAGTCCACGATCGCTTTTCCTTAGCCCATTGTAACCTTGTTTTTTTTCTGTTTAGGTGTTAATGATGGCTTTTGTTTAGCTTTTCTGTATGTAAATCCCATTTCCTTTAGGCGGTTTCTTACAGTTCGGTCACAGACGTTGACTCCAGTTTCCTCCCATTCGTTCCTCATTTGTTTTGTTGTGCATTTTCGATTTTTGAGACATATTGCTTTAAGTTTTCTGTCTTGACGCTTTGATGTCTTCCTTGGTCTACCAGTATGTTTGCCTTTAACAACCTAGTTGTTTGTATTTGGTCCAGAGTTTAGACACAGCTGACTGTGAACAACCAACATCTTTTGCAACATTGTGTGATGATTTACCCTCTTAAGAGTTTGATAATCCTCTCCTTTGTTTCAACTGACATCTCTCGTGTTGGAGCCATGATTCATGTCAGTCCACTTGGTGCAACAGCTCTCCAAGGTGTGATCACTCCTTTTTAGATGCAGACTAACAAGCAGATCTGATTTGATACAGGTGTTAGTTTTGGGGGATGAAAATTTACAGGGTGATTCCTTAATTTATTCCTCAGAATTGAGTGAGTCCATATTTTTTCCCCTCTGCTTGGTCTAAAAAAGTAACCGTTACCGACTGCCACAATTTTTTTTCCTGATTTCTTATAGTGTTTCTTAAAACCAGAAAGTTGCCATTTGAAATGACTTTAGTTTTGTGTCATGTCTGTGATCTGCTTTTTTTCTACAAAATTAAACAACTGAATGAACATCCTCCGAGGCCGGTGATTCCATAATTATTGCCAGGGGTTGTACATGTATTTATCTCTTCTAGATTGGATTAGTGCAATGCTTTATTTTCTGGTCTGCTGTAGCCCAGCATTCTGGGTCTTCAGTTTGTGCAGAATGCTGCTGTCAGACTTTTGACACAAAGTAGAAAGTTTGACCACATTGCACCCATTCTGGCATCCCTTCAATGGCTTCTGGTTTCTGCCAGATCGGATTTTAACGTTCTGTTGCTGGTCTATAAAACTGTTCATGGACTGGCTCCTTCGTATGCAGTGGACTTGTTTAAGCCGTACGTACCTGCATGGCCCTTGCGTTTGCAAGGCACAAGACTTCCTTGTGTTCCAAGGGTGAATAAAAAGCGTGTGGGGTATAGAGCCTTCTCTTACCATGGCCCTGCTCTCTGGAATGATGTACCTGCAGCTATAAGGCAGTCCGACACTGTGGAGACTTTTAAATCAAGATTGAAGACCCACTTTTTTAGACTGTCTTATCGTTAATTTATTATGTTTTCCATGTTTTATCTTTTTACTGTGTTCTTTTTGATTTTAATTCACTTTGTGCTGCTATGAATTGTGTGCTGTGTGAAGCGCCTTGAGACGACTCTGTCATGAGATGGCGCTATATAAATTAATAAATTTGGGCCAAGGAGCCATTGCAATCTAACCCAAAGCGTGGGCAGGGACCAACAAGCCAAATGAAGGAAGGGTCTGGCCCCCAGAAAAGAGGCGGGAACCCAACCCCCGGGCCTGGAAGCACACGAGGCTCCCCCAACACCCAAGACTCCCCCAGCACAGCAAGCAGGACACCCCCACCCAGCCCACCCTCCCCTCCCACCCAGACCCCACCCCAAAAACCAAAGCCCAAGATCGGGAGACCACCCAAGCGATAGCGGGGCAATACCCCACCGAACAGAGAGCTTTGCCCCCCATCCCCCCAGCAGCCGTCCACCCCCCAGTGTCAACACCCACACCCTACCGTAACCACTCCTCCTAGCAGCCCCTGGACCCTGGGCCCCAAATGCCACAGAGTAGGACCCCGAGACCACGGCAGAAACAGCAAAGCAGACCACCCCCCATCCCAGAGCCCCAGACACCCCCAGCCACCCGGGACCAACCCCACAGGCCACACTCACACTTCCTACCAAACCCGCCATAGCTGTTATAACTAATCTCCCTTGATGTGTACGACCCCCTAAGTGAGCAAAGATAAAGTGTTGCATTAAAAGCAGGGCAGGAAAGAGCAGGTGGCAGACTGCCGTGGCACACCGCTGCACCACAGCCTGCCCTGCAAACCCACCACTGCCTAGTGACTCTAAATAATTAGTGAATGTGTCTACTAAGTGTGTAGAAATAAAGTGTGTGCATTAAAATGGCAGGGCAGGAGTGGTGGATGGAGATCGCTGTGGGAGGCTGCAGTGTACAGCTGCACCACAGACTACCCTGCAAACCCATCCCCAACACCTAACCGCAAATCTATATGAACCTTATAATGTGCTACTTAAAACCAAATATGATGTGCGAGCATGTACGAAGCTGGTGAAGTGCATTAAAAGGGTGTGACATGTGAGGCAGAACCCCAAGCAGCCGGCGGAAGGGAGAGGCACGGTGCAGGGAGTGGGCCACACACACCGGCCCCACTGGGCCCGTGCCCCACACCCAAACCCTACAAAGGCACCGGGGAAACCACGAGATGGGGGAGGTGGGCAATCCCGGAGAAGCACCGGAAGCCCAGGGGAAGAACAAACCAACAGGGGGGACAGGCAGCCAGAGAGGGAGGAGCCACCCTGCATGGCTCATCCATGGGGAAGCTAGGGAAGGCACGAGATAAGATCCAAAAGTGGCAGGGGCAACCGAGGAGCCAGAGGGAGACAGGCAGACCCCACAGACCTGGAGGGAGAGGCAGGGGCACGGAGGACCACATATGCGCCGAGCCCCGGGGAGAGGCACCACCCTCCGCCCAGTAATTTCCGGAAAACATTTATTACTATTCACTTAAAAGTATTAATTACATTTTCTAATTTAAGAAACATTTTGTTTTTAACTTCAAAATGTACAGTCATCAGAAATTAATCTTGTAGTAAAAAAAAAAACACATTTGTAAGGATTTTCTTTAGTAAACTGCTATGTATAAACTAGCAGTTCTGATGTTGCTCTGACACACATTTCTAAAAGACTTCCGTGTTTTGGCCTGATGCCTCGTTTCTTTTGGCTTTAAAGTAAGGCTGTAAAAAAGATACAAATCTTTGGCTTTACTTCATAAAATTTGGCTCTCAAAACACAGGAAATAGCATTTCAGAGGGTTATAAATTTCAAAATTTTCTAACCCCAACGCTCCTGCAATACTCACCCCTGCAGCGCTCATTGTGGAGCTATGCCACACTAAGTTCTCTATGCTGTGGAAAAAATCCTGGGAAGAACCCTGGTTCGCAGTGGGATTTATTTGTAGCCAACTGACGCTCGGCAACCGGAAAAGTCTGACATCACAGCCAACAAGTTTATCATCGACTGCATCCTAGCTCTGCAAGCATTCACTGAATGGAGGCGTGAATATAAGCAGTCCTCCTTTCCAGGCTGAAACTCCAAGAAGTCTCAACCTATGATGGCAGCACTGACAATGTTCAATGACTAGCACAGCTCACCTAGTGCAGAGCAAGTGGATCAGGAGCTGGCCTGTCAGTCTGTAGACCTGGGTTTGAATCCTGTTCATGCTATCCTGTCTGTGCCCTTGGACAAAACACTTCATCTGCATTGTCCCAGTTCACTCAGGTGTAAATGTGTACCAGCCTCAGCTGAGAAAGTAACCTGCGTCCTGTCCAGTGAGAGTCATGGACTCTCATGTGCTTGATGTAACAGAATCAAAAAACACGCGTCAGCACCAATAGGCCTCAGGGCCAATATCGGACTTACTTCTTCCATGAAGAATTTCAAAGACACGGAGGTATGCTGTGGACAATGTGAAGCACACTGACGCGTCTGTCATTCTGTTCTAAACAAACTGAAGTGGGTTCTGTACTGTGCACTGTGTAACACCATGATCAAGAATACCGTGACCGGGAATACTGTGATCTGAAATGCCACGACCGGGAATACTGTGATCTGAAATGCCACGACCAGGAATACTGTGATCTGAAATGCCATGACCAGGAATATACTGTGACCTGGAATATCGTGACGCCTTTGTGAAACGTGTAACGTACCACTCAGCCTTTTCAGCTCGGGCTTCAGCTCGTTCCAGCTCTCCTTCCACCACCATGAGCTTACGAGCCACCTGTCAATCAATACAAAGTCATGGAATCAGACGCCCTGTGCGTGAATTCTGCCGTTAGGTGCATACTGCTCATTCTCGCGGTGCAGTAGCTGACCTCCTCGTATTTATAATCGGCCTCTTCTGCGATTTGTTTGGCTTCTCGGAGATTAACCTCCAGCTTCTCTATCTTCTCTTCATCCTTCAGAGCTCTGTTCTCGATGACCTTTATGCCTCTAACAGGAAAGACAGAGGACAGATGTAGGAAAGGGATGTGTTCAGATCCCATTCAGTCTATTTCTGGACATGACCTCACCTCTCACTCTCTTCAGCAGACTTCTCCACCTCCTCTAGCTTGTGCAGGGCAGCAGTCAGCCTCTCCTGAGCTACGTCCAATGCATCCTCGCTCACCTGGAGATGACGACTTAAAGACACCACCTCTGCCTCCACCTGCAGGACAGCAGCAGGGGAGGTCAGTGTTTCTAATGACGCAGACCTGAAAGGTGTTCAGGGAGCGGGATGTGGTGTTCTGATCGACCAAAGGGGAAATATCCTCCAAACGAGGACAGTATTCTGAACAGTACTCCACACGCCTTATGTCACTGTAAAAGAACAAGGCCCTTCTGCATTGAGGGAGCCATTCATGGAGACATTCACTTGGCGAGTAAAACGGTATGAGCATTTTTTTTTTAAATTGCTGATTCAAAGATGATACCCCACAAAAAGTAATTCACTGTGGTCATCTGGTACTCTGATAACAATCTTCAATCACTTCAGAAAAGCATTAACATCAACCTGCTTTACAGTTTGATGCATGAACCAAAGACAGGAGACATGTCCAAAATCATGGATGAGTAAACGTGTGACATTTAAGTAAAGATTTATGAATTGGTATACAACCCGAATCCCCATGAAGTTGAGACGTTGTGTAAAATGTAAATAAAAACAGAATCCAATGATTTTCAAATCCTCTTCAACCTATATTCAATTGAATACACCACAAAGACAAGATATTTAATGTTCAAACTGATAAACTTTATTGTTTTTGTGCAAATATTTGCTCATTTTGAAATGGATGCCTGCAACATGTTTCAAAAAAGCTGGTACAGTGGTATGTTTCCCACTGTGTTACATCACCTTTCCTTCTAACAACACTCAATAAGCGTTTGGAAACTGAGGACACTAATTGTTGAAGCTTTGTAGGTGGAATTCTTTCCCATTCTTGCTTGATATATGACTTCAGTTGTTCAACAGTCCGGGGTCTCCGTTGCCGTATTTTCTGCTTCATAATGCGTCACACATTTTCAATGGGCGACAGGTCTGGACTGCAGGCAGGCCAGTCTAGTACCCGCACTCTTTTACTATGAAGCCACGCTGTTGGAACACGTGCAGAATGTGGCTTGGCATCGTCTTGCTGAAATAAGCAGGGACGTCCCTGAAAAAGACGTTGCTTGGATGGCAGCATGTGTTGCTCCAAAACCTGGAGGTACCTTTCACCATTGATGGTGCCATCGCAGATGTGTAAGTTGTCCATGCCATGGGCACTAACACACCCCCATACCATCACAGATACTGGCTTTTGAACTTTGCCCTGGTAACAATCTGGATGGTCTTTTTCCTCTTTTGTCCAGAGGACACGACATCCATTATTTCCACAAACAATTTGAAATGTGGACTCATCAGACCACAGCACACTTTTCCACTTTGTGTCTGTCCATTTCAAATGAGCTCGGGCCCAGAGAAGGCGGCGGCGTTTCTGGATGTTGTTGATGTATGGCTTTCAAAATCATATTTTCAAATGTATTAATTTATATAGCGCCAATTCACGATGAAATTGTCTCAAGGTGCTTCACACAACATAAAAAAAAACAAAAATTTAAAACAATAAAAAGATGACCATAAAAGAAAGACAACCATAAAAGAATACAAAAACACATCATAACACTAATGATAAAACAGGGAAAACAAATGAGTCTTTAAACGTGACTTAAAAGTCTCCACAGTATCCTACTGCCGAATGTATGCTGGGAGATCGTTCCACAGAGCTGGAGCACGGTAGGAGAAAGCTCTGTGACCGGCAGACTTTTTATTCACCCTGGGAACACACAGAAGTCCTGCATCCTGAGAACGCACAGCCAGGGCTGGTACATAGGGGCTTACCAGGTCAGCCAGACAGGGAGGTGCAAGTCCATGAACAATTTTATAAACTAATAACAGTACTTTAAAATCCGATCTTGCAGGAACAGGAAGCCAGTGCAGGGACGACAGAACGAGTGTAATGTGGTCAAACTTTCTGCTTTGTGTCAAGCCAGAAAATAGAGCATTACAATAGTCCAATCTAGAAGAGACAAATGCATGAATCAAAGTCTCAGCATCAGCCATAGACAGGATGGGACAAATCTTCGCTATATTTCACAAATGGAAGAAAGCAGTCCTCGTAATGTCTCCAATGTGGAGATCAAAGGACAAAGTAGGATCAAAAATTACTCCAAGGTTCCTCACTTTATCCGTATGATGTATAACACACACTTTCACTTTGCATGGTAGAGATTTAACTTGCAATGGTTAACTGACAATGGTTTTCGCAAGGGAGGAGCTGAAGGGTGTGCGGGCCAGCACCCGACCCAACCTCCCCGGAAGCCCACGCCGCCAACCGGCGGCACCGGGAACCAAACCCCCCGGACCCCCAAAGTCCCACCCCAACCTCAAATCCCCCAGCAAGTCCAGGACCCCACACCCGGACACCAGACCATCCCCGCACGGCCAGGCCACACAGTCCCGCCACACCCGAGGGGCCAGCCACTCTAAAAGACACAATCTCTCTCCTCCACCAATTCAATCATATTCAAGAGAAGAAAAAAAACACAGTATCAGTCTCTGACAACAAGAGTACCCCAAAGAACTGTTACCTGGATCAGCGGCACACGAGAGAGAAAAGTCAGTAGGTCAACAATAATAGGAACAAATCATAATCTAATACTAATACAGTAGAGGTGCAACAGTGGCATTCCCTTCTTCTTCGTCTTTCGGCTGTTCCCGTTAGGGGTCGCCACAGCAGATCAATCGTTTCCATCTCGCCCTATCCTCTGTATCTTCCTCTGTCACACCAACCACCTGCATGTCCTCCCTCAGCACATCCATAAACCTCCTCTTTGGCCTCCCTCTTCTCCTCCTGCCTGGTGGCTCCATCATCAGCATCCTTCTCCCTATATACCCTGGGTCTCTCCTTTGCACATGTCCAAACCATCTCAGTCTTGCCTCTCTGACTTTGTCTCCAAACCATACCACCTGAGCTGTCCCTCTGATATGTTTATTTCTAATCTTGTCCATTCTTGTCACTCCAAAAGAGAATCTCAACATCTTCAGCTCTGCCTCCTGTCTTTTTCTTAGTGCCACCGTCTCTAAGCTGTCCAACATAGCTGGTCTCACGACTGTCTTGTAAACTTTCTCCTTCACTCTTGCTGTTATTCTTAATCACTCCTTAGACTTAGACAACTTTATTCATCACACCAGGGGCAATTAATTTCAGCAACTTGCATAGTGGCACAGAAAACACAGTAACCACCCAATACAAAAGATACATAGAAAATAAGTTAGCCATTAAAAATAAATAAATAAATAAATAATAAAAAAATACCATGGGACACAGTGTCATCACAACAATTTGATTAAAAAAAATCCTACAAAGAGTTTAAAAGACGAACAGCAGAGGGAATAAAAGATTTTAAAAAACGGTTCGTCTTCCTGCCACCTTTCTCCACCCACTCCACCCTGCCTGCACTCTCTTCTTCACCTCTCTACCACACTCTCCATTACTATGAACAGTTGACCCCAAATATTTAAACTCATCTACTTTCACCACTTCTACTCCTTGTAACTGCACTATTCCACTGGGCTCCCTCTCATTCACACACATGTACTCAGTCTTACTTCTACTGACTTTCATTCCCCCTCTCTCCAAAACATATCTCCACCTCTCCAGACTAGACTCAACTTGCTCTCTACTCTCACTACAGATCACAATGTCATCTGTAAACATCACAGTCCATGGGGACTCCTGTCTGATTTCATCCGTCAACCTGTCCATCACCACTGCAAACAAGAAAGGGCTCAGAGCTGATCCTTGGTGTAATCCCACCTCCACCTTGAATGAGTCTGTCATTCCGACTGTGCATCTCACCGCTGTCACACTATTCTTGTACATGTCCTGCACTACCCTAACATACTTCTCTGCAACTCCAAACTTCCTCATACAATACCACAGCTCTTCTCTTGGCACCCTATCATAAGGTTTTCCTAAGTCCTCAAACACACAATGTAACTCTTTCTGTCCTTCTCTGTACTTCTCCAACAGTATTCTCAGAGCAAACACTGCATCAGTAGTGCTCTTTCTCGGCATGAAACCATATTGCTGCTCACAGATCTTCACCTGTTTTCTAAGCCTAGCTTCTACTACTCTTTCCCATAACTTCATGCTGTGGCTGAGCAACTTTATGCCTCTGTAGTTAGTGCAGCTCTGCACATCACCCTTGTTCTTGAAAATAGAAACCAGTACACTTTGTCTCTACTCCTCAGGCATCCTTTCACTTTCCAAGATTTTATTAAACAATCTGGTTAGAAACTCTACTGCCATCTCTCCTAGACATTTCCATGCCTCCATTGGAATGTCATCTGGAACAACTGCCTTTCCACTCTTCATCCTCTTCATAGCAGCCCTCACTACTTCCTTACTAATCTCTTTTACTTCCTGACTTACTCTCACCACATCATCCAGCCTTTTCTCTCACTCATTTTCTTCATTCATCAGCTCTTCAAAATATTCCCTCCACTTTCTCACCACACACTCCTCACTTGTCAGCACATTACCATGTGCATCTTTTACCACCCTAACCTGCTGCACATCCTTTCCAGCTCTGTCCCTTTGTCTGGCCAATCGGTACAAGTCCTTTTCTCCTTCCTTACTATTCAACTTCTTGTACAGCTCCCAATATGCCTTTTCCTTTGCCACTTCTCTTTTCGCCTTACGCCACATCTCCTTGTACTCCTGTCTACTTTCTTCATCTCTCCGACTATCCCAAAACTTTTTCGCCAACCTCTTTCTCCTTATGCTTTCCTGGACCTCTTCATTCCACCACCAAGTCTCCTTGTCTTCCTTCCACTGTCCAGATGTCATACCCAGTACTGTCCTAGCTGTCTCCCTCACCACATCCACAGTACTTTCCCAGTTGTCCAAAATTGCTTCCCCTCCAACCAGTGCTTCTCTCACCTGCTCGCTAAATTTCACACAACAGTCTTCCTCCTTCAGCTTCCACCATCTGATCCTTTGTTGAGCTCTCACTCTCTTCTTCACCTCTAAAGTCATCCTACAAACAACCATTCTATGCTGTCTAGCGACACTCTCTCCTGCTACCACCTTACAGTCTGTGATTTCTTTTAGCTTGCATCTCCTATAAAGAATGTAGTCCACCTGTGTGCACCTTCCTCCACTCTTATATGTCACCCTGTGCTCCTCCCTTTTCTTAAAGTAGGTATTCACCACAGCCATTTCCATCCTTTTTGCAAAATCAACTACCATCTGTCCTTCCCCATTCCTATCCTTGATACCATATCTACCCATTACTTCCTCATCTCCTCTGTTCCCTTCACCAACATGCCCATTGAAGTCCGCTCCTATCACCACTCTTTGATGTCATTGAAAATGTGTTTTTACAAATCTGTGTCCAGTGGTCAGGGTCAGAGGTCAGGAGGAAGTCCACCCCCCATTTTAAGCTGGGTAAATGTAAGACAGTGTCTACGCCTGATATTAACTTATATACCTTAGATAAGGTTTTCTTTATTGGGAGGAGGTTCTTGATGTCTGTCACTAATGTGGGTGGTTCTGGTGGGCACTGATGCGTCTGAATTTTTGACATCACAGCATACTTTACTTGATGGTAATGAATAAAATTTCCTCCTATAGTTCTAAACCTCTGCATCAGGTTGTTAAATGGTATAAATCTTTTATTTTGAAAGAGGTGATGAAGGTGTGTGATTCCTTTCTGTTCCCATGTGCTGACATGAAGAGTTGCTTTATTGATCTTAAAGTCTGGGTTGTGCCAAATAGGAGCATCTGTACAGATTTCAATTAGTGAGTTTGTACGTAATTTCTAAGGTTTTCCACCAGGCAGTCAAAGTGGAAGAAATCAACGGATTTTTAAAACATTAATGGGGTTTAATGGAAGCAGTAATAAAGGGTAAATCTGAGAGTTTGATGTTGTTACATTCTAACTGTTCTAATTCAATCCAGGAGCTGTGGACAGGATCAGGATGAATCCATCTGATCAAGTATTGTATCTGATTAGGCAGATGATAATGTAGTAAATTTGGTGCTTCCAGCCCCCTTGAGATTTATTTTTCTGAAGAGTAGCTCGACTAATTTTAGCTTTATTTTTCCAGTAAAAACTTTGAAATGGCCGAATCTAAAGTCCGAAACCATTTGACTGTGGGCTTGAATGGAATCATTGAAAAAAGTAATTAATTTGTTACTTTGGTCCCAGCTCTCTGCAGGCCATTCATCAGGTCCCTCCGTGTAGTTCTGGTATTTTTTCTCACCGTTCTCATGATCATTTTGACCCCACAAGATGACATCTTACGTGGCGCCCCAGATCGAGGGAGATTATCAATGGTCTTGTATGTCTTCCATTTTCTTACAGTTGATCCCACAGTTGATTTATTCACACCAACCTGCTTGACTATTGTAGATTCACTCTTCCCAGCCTGGTGCACATCTACAATGTTCTTTCTGGTGTCCTTCGACGGCTCTTTGGTCTTGGCCGTGGTTGAGTTTGGAGTCTGACTGTTTGAGGCTGTGGACAGGTGTCTTTTATACAGATGAGTTCCAACAAGTGCCATTAATACATAGGGCTGAAACGATTAGTCGAGTAATTTGAAGAATTCGATTACAAAAAATGTTCGAGGCAAATTCTGTGCCTCGAAGCTTCGTTTAACGTTGTAGTACATATGCCAGGCCTGTGTGTGGCGCTGTAACGTCCCCAGAAAAACAAACAGAAGAAGATTAGAGCAAGCGCTAATCAAATTAGCACAATAGCTACAGCTTTCCAACGCGACAAACAGAATGAAATAAAGTCTTTTATGAAAAAGACGGTCCACACTGATCATCTGAAATAGTTTACTGTGCATTTAAAGCAAAGCAGTGTTTTTTTTTTAGTTTTTTTTTTAAACAACACAGTTTCGTCCACTGGCCGCTCTACATGTGGCGGCCGGCTGCTGCCTCTCTCTAACCGGTGTGAGCGGCTCAGTACTGCCATCACACAGCTCTGTCCCCGGCCACAGTCTCTGGAAGAAGTCCACGCTTTCTTCTGCGTTTTGCTTAGATTCGTAATAAGTGTTTCGCTTTTAATTTTCGCTTTTTTGGGCAACACACAATGCTTCACAAAAACGGGAACTCAAATAAAATAATAATAATAAAAAACAGTGACTGCGATGCTGCATGTTCAACCTCCAGCTGAAAATGAAATGCATTGGTTGAATCGCAGTGTTAAAAAGAAATTCATGCAGGGACCCAGTCCACCACCTTAATAAATCAATCAGTCAATAAATAAAAATGGTTGCATTTTACAAGTTGGGAAAACAAAAAACAGAAAGCCACAACCTATCACCATTTGAGCAAAATGTCAAGACTTTGGCCCGACTTTGGCTGAGCGCCTGACACCAGGAAAGATCCAAAACTTGATGTGAAAACATAAATAATTACCCAGGAAAACAGAAAGGAATACACTAAATTTGACAATCTCCGTGATGACGCAGTGACATTGTGCCATTACTTAGGGAGAGCCCTGGACTGTTAATGTTTTAAAAAGCAAAAGTACTTTTTATCTGATTACTTGATTAATCGCCAGAATAATCGATAGAATACTCGATTACGAAAATAATCGATAGCTGCAGCCCTATTAATACAGTTAACAGGTGGAGGACAGAAGAGCTTCTTAAAGAATAAGTTACAGGTCTGTGAGAGCCAGAAATCTTGCTTGTTTGTGGGTGACCAAATACTTATTTTCCACCATAATTTACAAATAAATTCTTTAAAAATCCTACAATGTGGGACTTCCGGAATGGCTAGCGACAAGACGGGTGCATAGTCGTTTCGCTCCGTCTGAAACTGGCTTAAAATAACCCTCCAAACTCGAGAAATACACTGAAACTTAACAGAGGATATTATGAGTGGGGGTAAGTCCAAAAAAAGACAGCGGAATCCAAGAAAAACAACAAATGAAAAATTGTGCACGAGGAACACCGAAAATGGCGGTGGCGCATTATCTGAGTCAACGGCGGATTCAAGCGAAGACTCTCCAACTTTGAAGGAAATCAGGGAGGCTATCCTGGGCATGAAAGCAGATATGGCAGAAACCATAAGAGCGGAACTTGCTGTATTTACTAAAGATTTGAACCAAAGGCTGATAGATCAAGCAGCCACTTTGGAAACACACGGCAAAGCCATAGCCAGTGCCGAGGAGCGCATTGCGGATTTCGAGGCTTGTGGCGTGGTGACAAGAGAAACGCTACTCAAGCTGCTGAAAGTGCAAAGAAAACTACAAGACAAAGTAATCAGTCTCGAGTCTCGTTCAAGAGGATCCAATATTCGCATATACGGATTCCCGGAAGACACCGAAACCGGCTCTATGGTGACTTTTGTGAATAATCTCCTCACCAAGGAGTTACCATTACCTGAAGGCACCTCACTTCAAATCCAGCGTGCACACAGGTCATCGGCACGTAAACCTGAGTCAGGCTCACCTCCGCGATCAATAATAGTCAATTTTTTGCAGTTTGAGGTGAAGGAAATGGTTTTGAGACTGGCATGGAAGACAAAGGTGATGCTGAATAATAAACAGATCTACTTTGACCATGATTATGCGTTGGAGGTGATGGAGAAACACAGATCATATGGAGACATTAAGCGAGTACTCAAGGAAAAGGGTATCCATTTCCAAACACCTTTTACGCGGATACGCATTCACTGGAGTGATGGGCCAAGAACGTATAATGACGCGGAGGACGCTACGCGGGAGTTGTGGGCCCAAGGGCTGGAGGTGACAGTGGGCAGGACAAAGACGCCTCCAGACGTGAACATTGAGGAGAGAATCAACGCTGCATTCCCATGGCAACAAGTACGCCCAGGAGGCCGTGAGTCAATTGTCGAGAGGAAAGAGAGACTTCAAGAGTTTCGCAGAGGAGAGAGAGATTTGTCTACGAGGAAATGAAAGACGGTATAGTTTTACAAGAAAGAAAAAAAAATGTGTGTGTATATATATATATATATACATACACACATACGAGGTCTGTCAATAAAGTATAGGTCCTTTTTATTTTTTTCAAAAACTATATGGATTTCATTCATATGTTTTTACATCAGACATGCTTGAACCCTCGTGCGCATGCGTGAGTTTTTCCACGCCTGTCGGTGACGTCATTCGCCTATGAGCACTCCTTGTGGGAGGAGTCGTCCAGCCCCTCGTCGGAATTCCTTTGTCTGAGAAGTTGCTGAGAGACTGGCGCTTTGTTTGATCAAAATTTTTTCTAAACCTGTGAGACACATCGAAGTGGACACGGTTCGAAAAATTAAGCTGGTTTTCAGTGAAAATTTTAACGGCTGATGAGAGATTTTGAGGTGATACTGTCGCTTTAAGGACTTCCCACGGTGTGAGACGTTCCTGTGCCACCGCACCGCGCCGGCTGCGTCCCGACGCGCGGACCCGTCCACACGTCTTTCATTAAAAAAAATCTCCTTTAACAGTGGAATATCCGGATAAAATGCTGAAACCGACTTCTTCTGAAACTTCTCTGTTCTCTCACGACGTCCTGGATCAATAGAGCCTGAAATGTGGAGGTTTTCAGCTTGAAACAGGCTTACGACGGCGCCTGGGAGTGCTGCACGACGTCTTGCACCGTGGGAAGTCCTTAAAGCGACAGTATCACCTCAAAATCTCTCATCAGCCGTTAAAATTTTCACTGAAAACCAGCTTAATTTTTCGAACCGTGTCCACTTCGATGTGTCTCACAGGTTTAGAAAAAAATTTTGATCAAACAAAGCGCCAGTCTCTCAGCAACTTCTCAGACAAAGGAATTCCGACAAGGGGCTGGACGACTCCTCCCACAAGGAGTGCTCACAGGCGAATGACGTCATCGACAGGCGTGGAAAAACGTACGCATGCGCACGAGGGTTCAAGCATGTCTGACGTAAAAACATATGAATAAAATCCATATAGTTTTTGAAAAAAATAAAAAGGACCTATACTTTGACAGCCCTCGTATATATATATATTTATGTATGTATGTATGTATGTATGAGTGTTTTGTTAGCTGTCTTTTGCAAATTGTTAAACGTGGCCAGTTGGGCATCAGCGGAAGCAGCGTAGTTTGTTGGACTTATTGTGGGGGATGTATATGCGGGTCGGACATTCCACCACAAGGGGGAGCCCTGACCATAGGGAGGGACCTTTCTCCCCACTTTCCAGCAAAGACAACCAGGTATCCAGGGATCCTGAGGAAAAGGAAGACTTTCTGATTTTATTTTATTTCATGTTGTTTGGTGTTCTTAATGTTCTTGATAGTTCAGTTTACAGTGGGTATTATGTGTATTGTAGTCATGAAACTCATACCGACAAGTTCAGGGTGTCACATAAAGGGTATATTCTCATCAAGATTTTTACCACACACATATGCTAAATTTTTTAACTCTTAACGTAAATGGGCTTTTGAGCCCCAATAAGCAAAGTAAAATATTGAGTAAATTGAAGGGGGGGAAAATTGATGTTGCATTTTTGCAAGAGACTGACATGGCCGGATTAGAGCATGAGACTTAAAAAGCAAGGTTATAAACATGTTTTCTTCTCATCCAATGGATTAAAAACATACAAGAGAAGTAGCAATATTAATAACAGGAAGAGTCATTTTTGAACATATTTCAACAATCAAGGATAAAGAGGGGAGGTATTATTTACACTATACAATATATATGTCCCCCCCCCCCCGGCTCCAAATGAGAGCAATATATTCAAATAATAGAAAAAGCAGTAACTGAGGCAAAGGGGCTACTTGTTTGTGCAGGAGACCTTAATATGGCATTTAGACTGAGCACCGACTCATCTGGGAATAGAGCCTCTCAAACTCAAAAAATGACTAAAAAGATAAATTTAATGTTGGAAGAAATGGGCAGAAATTTGCATCCTGCTGATAGGAATTATACATTCTATTCATCCCCACATTCCTGTTATTCAAGAATCGATTATTTTTTTTACATTTAAAACAGATATGGATAGAATACAGAGTTGCTCAATTGGGGCCATGGACATCTCTGATCACTCCCCTTTATATTTGTCTGTTTCCATGAATCAGAGTAGAAAAGAGACTTATTGGAGACTAAATAATAGTATACTGAATAATAACATATGTGAGCAGCTATCGGCAGAAATATCAGAATATCTACAAATAAATGACAATGGTGAAACTTTGGTGCACATATTATGGGATGCTTGTAAAGCAGTTATGAGAGGGAGGATTATAGCAAAATCTACATATATTAAAAGACAAAGAACTGAAAAACTTAAGACACTACAATCTGAGTTGTTATTGCTAGAGACTAAACATAAGGGGACATTAGATGAACATACACAATTAGAGATAAAAAAGAAACCAAATAGAGGAAGTCTTGTGTTTTAATTATTGCCCTTCCATCCATATGAGTCAAGCATTTAAATTTGACTGGAACAAAAAAATTTATTAAATATTTAGGTATCAATTTACCGACTGATTTGTCTAACCCTGAAGAATTAAATTATGATTCTTTAATAAAAAGAAATTATTCAGGAAGTTGTGAGATGGAATTTGATACCATATTTGAATATTACTTCAAGAGTGGATACTGTAAAAATGAACATCCTTCCGAGAATGTTATATTTATTTCAGTCAATTCCAATTACAAGACCAGAAGTATACTTTATAGAATGGGACAAAATTATTTCTAGATTTGTTTGGGCTGGTAAAAAACCCAGAGTAAAGTTTAAAACATTGCAACTGTCTAAAGAGCAAGGGGGGCTTGCTTTACCTTGCCTCATTGATTATTATAAAGCAGCACAACTGCGACCATTAGTCTGCTGGTGTAACCCAAGTTACAATTCAAAATGGAAGGAGATAGATCAGGGTTTAATGGCACAATGTCCAATTAGTACACTTATTGGAGATCCCTTGATGAAAAATGTAGTATTAGATATAAATAACCCAATTTTATGGTATGGAGGGACATCATCAAAAAATACAACATTTATGAGAAATTAGAATTTTTTAAATGGTTTGCTTACGATTCAGATTTCATACCAGGGAAAGTAGATTCAGGATTTAAAACCTGGTGCAGTAAGGGCCTTACTACATATTATACTTTGTTTGAGAAAGGTGTGATAATGAGCTTCCAGGATCTAAAAGAAAAGTTCGGACTAATAAATCAAGACCACTTCAGGTATTTACAAATTAGGGACTTTATTAAAAAAAATTCATTCATAAACCAATTTTTGTGAAAGGGGACATTTTTGATATCCTGTCGAGTGCATATAACCATGCCCCAATCCAAAAAATTATCTCCAAATTGTATATGGTGATTCAAAATTTACAAGGTAATGACTCCACACATTTAAAAGATAGGTGGGAAAAAGAGGGCAATTTTTCTTTAACGTTGGACAGTTGGGAGAGAATATGTCAGCAACAATGGTCCGTTACCAGTGCCCCTTCGTTATTTCCGTACACCAGCCCAACAGTCGAAATATTCAGACCAGATCGAATGCTGGAGGCAACGTTGGCAGACCATTTTCATATATTCTGGAATTGTTCTTCTGTTACTCCATTTTGGGATGAAATGCATATTGTTTTGGAAACAGTTTTTAAAAAGAAAATTCATAGAAAATTTGAAAGTAAGCATTGAAAGCCGAGATAGACATGTCCAAACTTGTCCTCTGACACGCCGAAACAGAGATGTTCCTTTGTCTCGCTTCCAAAGCGAATCGGTCTTTACACGCGAAGCCTCCGTGTGGCTTTCCATGACAAAATCTCTTGTTAAAAGTGAAATCTGCCGGAAAATGGCTGATGTCCAGCTCTTGTGATAACCAGAGAAAGAGCACACGACGGTCTTGTGTCTACAGAGCCATCAGCTCAGAAATGGTCTGGTGGCTTGTGCCGTGTCGTCGCAGCTCGGAGCGCGGCGCGCCGAGCGTCCTTAAAGGGGTCCTTAAAGCTGTAGTAACAGACCTTATTCTCTGTGAAGCCCGTAAAATTTTCACCGAAAGCCAGATAAATTTTTCGAATGGTTTCCAGGTGCCAGTCTCTAACAGCTTCTGAAAAAATTCTGATGGAAAAAAAGTCCAAATCATTCCGCCATTTCCAGACAATGGAAATCCGACGAGGGGGCGGGACCACTCCTTCCCAAGGCGTGCTCACAGGCGAATGAAGTCACCGACAGGCGTGGAAAAACTCACGCATGTGCACGAGGGTTCAAGCATGTCTGACGTAAAACCATATGAATGAAATCCATATAGTTTTTTAAAAAAATAAAAAGGACCGTTACTTTATTGACAGACCTTGTGTGTGTGTGTGTGTGTATATATATATATATATATATATATATATATATATATATATATATATATATATATATATATATATATATATATAGAGAGAGAGAGAGAGAGAGAGAGAGAGAGAGAGAGAGAGAGAGAGAGAGAGAGAGAGAGAGAGAGAGAGAGACGCACGCGCGCACACACACACATATACAGTGAGGAAGTATTTTAACAATTCAATTCAATTTCAATTTTTTTTTTTATATAGCGCCAAATCACAACAAACAGTTGCCCCAAGGCGCTTTATATTGTAAGGCAAGGCCATACAATAATGATGTAAAACCCCAACGGTCAAAACGACCCCCTGTGAGCAAGCACTTGGCTACAGTGGGAAGGAAAAACTCCCTTTTAACAGGAAGAAACCTCCAGCAGAACCAGGCTCAGGGAGGGGCAGTCTTCTGCTGGGACTGGTTGGGGCTGAGGGAGAGAACCAGGAAAAAGACATGCTGTGGAGGGGAGCAGAGATCGATCACTAATGATTAAATGCAGAGTGGTGCATACAGAGCAAAAAGAGAAAGAAACAGTGCATCATGGGAACCCCCCAGCAGTCTACGTCTATAGCAGCATAACTAAGGGATGGTTCAGGGTCACCTGATCCAGCCCTAACTATAAGCTTTAGCGAAAAGGAAAGTTTTAAGCCTAATCTTAAAAGTAGAGAGGGTGTCTGTCTCCCTGATCTGAATTGGGAGCTGGTTCCACAGGAGAGGAGCCTGAAAGCTGAAGGCTCTGCCTCCCATTCTACTCTTACAAACCCTAGGAACTACAAGTAAGCCTGCAGTCTGAGAGCGAAGCGCTCTATTGGGGTGATATGGTACTACGAGGTCCCTAAGATAAGATGGGACCTGATTATTCAAAACCTTATAAGTAAGAAGAAGAATTTTAAATTCTATTCTAGAATTAACAGGAAGCCAATGAAGAGAGGCCAATATGGGTGACATATGCTCTCTCCTTCTAGTCCCCGTCAGCACTCTAGCTGCAGCATTTTGAATTAACTGAAGGCTTTTTAGGGAACTTTTAGGACAACCTGATAATAATGAATTACAATAGTCCAGCCTAGAGGAAATAAATGCATGAATTAGTTTTTCAGCATCACTCTGAGACAAGACCTTTCTGATTTTAGAGATATTGCGTAAATGCAAAAAAGCAGTCCTACATATTTGTTTAATATGCGCTTTGAATGACATATCCTGATCAAAAATGACTCCAAGATTTCTCACAGTATTACTAGAGGTCAGGGTAATGCCATCCAGAGTAAGGATCTGGTTAGACACCATGTTTCTAAGATTTGTGGGGCCAAGTACAATAACTTCAGTTTTATCTGAGTTTAAAAGCAGGAAATTAGAGGTCATCCATGTCTTTATGTCTGTAAGACAATCCTGCAGTTTAGCTAATTGGTGTGTGTCCTCTGGCTTCATGGATAGATAAAGCTGGGTATCATCTGCGTAACAATGAAAATTTAAGCAATACCGTCTAATAATACTGCCTAAGGGAAGCATATATAAAGTGAATAAAATTGGTCCTAGCACAGAACCTTGTGGAACTCCATAATTAACTTTAGTCTGTGAAGAAGATTCCCCATTTACATGAACAAATTGTAATCTATTAGACAAATATGATTCAAACCACCGCAGCGCAGTGCCTTTAATACCTATGGCATGCTCTAATCTCTGTAATAAAATTTTATGGTCAACAGTATCAAAAGCAGCACTGAGGTCTAACAGAACAAGCACAGAGATGAGTCCACTGTCCGAGGCCATAAGAAGATCATTTGTAACCTTCACTAATGCTGTTTCTGTACTATGATGAATTTTAAAACCTGACTGAAACTCTTCAAATAGACCATTCCTCTGCAGATGATCAGTTAGCTGTTTTACAACTACCCTTTCAAGAATTTTTGAGAGAAAAGGAAGGTTGGAGATTGGCCTATAATTAGCTAAGATAGCTGGGTCAAGTGATGGCTTTTTAAGTAATGGTTTAATTACTGCCACCTTAAAAGCCTGTGGTACATAGCCAACTAACAAAGATAGATTGATCATATTTAAGATCGAAGCATTAAATAATGGTAGGGCTTCCTTGAGCAGCCTGGTAGGAATGGGGTCTAATAAACATGTTGATGGTTTGGATGAAGTAACTAATGAAAATAACTCAGACAGAACAATCGGAGAGAAAGAGTCTAACCAAATACCGGCATCACTGAAAGCAGCCAAAGATAACGATACGTCTTTGGGATGGTTATGAGTAATTTTTTCTCTAATAGTTAAAATTTTGTTAGCAAAGAAAGTCATGAAGTCATTACTAGTTAAAGTTAATGGAATACTCAGCTCAATAGAGCTCTGACTCTTTGTCAGCCTGGCTACAGTGCTGAAAAGAAACCTGGGGTTGTTCTTATTTTCTTCAATTAGTGATGAGTAGAAAGATGTCCTAGCTTTACGGAGGGCTTTTTTATAGAGCAACAGACTCTTTTTCCAGGCTAAGTGAAGATCTTCTAAATTAGTGAGACGCCATTTCCTCTCCAACTTACGGGTTATCTGCTTTAAGCTACGAGTTTGAGAGTTATACCATGGAGTCAGACACTTCTGATTTAAAGCTCTCTTTTTCAGAGGAGCTACAGCATCCAAAGTTGTCTTCAATGAGGATGTAAAACTATTGACGAGATACTCTATCTCCCTTACAGAGTTTAGGTAGCTACTCTGCACTGTGTTGTTATATGGCATTAGAGAACATAAAGAAGGAACACCCTGCGACCCATAACACCCTGCGATGTTGCAGGTTCTCCCACTTAGAAATCATGGAGGGGTCTGAAATTTTCATCTTAGGTGCATGTCCACTGTGAGAGACATAATATTAAAAAAAAATAAATAAATAAATAAAAAATCCGGAAACCACAATGTATGATTTTTTAAATAATTTATTTGTATGTTACTGCTAATAATGCTAATACTACTAAGTATTCCAACCTGTCCACCATAGCCAAGACCAAAGAGCTGTCTAAGGACACCAGGGACAAAACTGTAGACCTGCACAAGGCTGCACAAGGGATGGACTACAGGACAACAGGCAAGCAGCTTGGTAGAAGACAACAACTGTTATGATTATTTATTAGAAAGTGGAAGAAACACAAGATGACTGTCAATCTCCCTCAGTCTGGGATTCCATGCAGGATCTCACTTTGTGGAATAAGGATGATTCTGAGAAAGCTCAGAACTACACAGGAGGACCTGGTCAATGACCTGAAGAGAGGTGGGACCACAGTCACAAAGATTACATTAGTAACACATGATGCTGTCATGGTTTAAAATCCTGCAGGGCAGCAAGGTCCCCCTGCTCAAGCCAGCACATGTCCAGGCCCGTTTGAAGTTCACCAGTGACCATCTGGATGATCCAGAGGAGGCATGGGAGAAGGTCATGTGGTCAGATGAGACCAGAATAGAGCTTTTTGGAATCAACTCCACTTACCATGTTTAGAGGATGAGAACAACCCCAAGAAAACCATCCCAACCGTGAAGCATGGGGGTGGAAACATCATACTCTGGGGGTGCTCTTCTGCAAAGGGGACAGGACGACTGCACCGTATTGAAGGAAGGATGGATGGGGTCATGTACTGCGAGATTTTGGCAAACAACCTCCTTCCCTCAGTAAGAGCATTGAAGATGGGTCATGGCTGGGTCTTCCAGCATGACAATGACCCCAAACACACAGCCAGGGCAACTAAGGAGGGGCTCTGTAAGAAGCATTTCAAGGTCCTGGAGTGGCCTGGCCAGTCTCCAGACCTGAACTCAATAGAAAATCTTTGGAGGGAGCTGAAACTCCAAACCTGAAAGATCGAGAGAAGATATGTATGGAGGAGTACATTGTGATTTCTGGATTTTTTTTTTTTAGATTATGTCTCACAGTGGACATGCACCTAAGATGAAAATTTCAGACCCCTCCATGATTTCTAAGTGGGAGAACCTAAAAAATCGCAGGGTGTTCAAATACTTATTTTCCTCAGTTTTGACTTATGGTTTTGATTTAAAATCATCAAAATAATCCAGATAGACTGACTGCATTAATGTCAATTCTGTCATTTGTACAAAATTAAAATATAACACATATCTTTTAATTTTAAATAATGCACTAATTCTCAAGTTTTGTTCAACCACAGACAGATGCCAAAGGGATTCTGGATAAATGAGCCTCCGCTAACACCGAATGGTTGACTCACTCATTCTATGTAAAATCCAACACGTTAATGTGAGGTGTGTGTTGGTGTTTACATATAAATGTGCTTTTGTAAAATATGCTTTCTTTTTATTTGTAAAAAAAGAAAAAAAAGAAAAAGTAATTTGCAAAAGCCAAAAAGTCAAGCTGTGAATAGACAACCGTGTGATACAACCAGGGTCAAAATAAATAGAACACTGCCATCTGCTGGCGTCCAGACGCTCATACTGCCATGAACTACTGGCCAGTAGATGGCAGTAGAGACCGTGCAAACTTGCCAAAAGAAATATTCCAGATAATCCGTGTCTGATACATTTAAGCTGCATGGAATTTAATAAAAGCAGACTGAATTTCAGACATCTTACATACAGTAGTGTTCAGAATAATAGTAGTGCTATGGGACTAAAAAGATTAATCCAGGTTTTGAGTATATTTCTTATTGTTACATGGGAAACAAGGTACCAGTAGATTCAGTAGATTCTCACAAATCCAACAAGACCAAGCATTCATGATATGCACACTCTTAAGGCTATGAAATTGGGCTATTAGTAAAAAAAAGTAGAAAAGGGGGTTCATGTCAGGTTTTCTTTTTTATTTCTTGTTTATTGGGACTTTGGTTTTGTTCATCTTTTGTGTTGGTGTTTTATTTTGATCACTGTGGTTAGGTTCACCGTCTTGTCAGGTCTACTGCACTATCTTGCACCAGCTTCTCTCACCTTCATTGTAATTCTGTCTGCTCTGTCTTCCTGCACTCTCTTGACTCCTGTCTCACTTCTGTCTCATCTGACCACGCCCCTTCCAGAACCTTCCCTGACACCTGTGCCTTGTTTCCCTAATTACTGCACCTGTTATTTAAGCCCCTCACTTTCTCCACTCCCTGCCAGAGTGATAGAAGTTTCAAATGTATGTTACCAATTATAATGTCTCTATCCTGCTTTTCCATATACATGTGTATTTGTGTGATTTTACTTTCCAAGTTAACCACTAAACTGCTTACACAGTAAAATGACCTTTTGCTTACATGAGGAGTGTGAGAGCGTAAGCCTTGTTTTTGCTAAAGCACAGATGTACGTTTTAATTAACAGGTCAGCCTTGAACAGAGAATGATGCAGCCTGTACACTAGCCCAAGGTTGGCGCTGTTTTATTTCATAGTATGAGAAGACTTATATCTGTCTGAGCACACACGTGAGACTGGAGGTGGAGAGCCATAACAATTTTGATATTGATGTGAGAATGGACTGTGAGATGCTATGTTTTGTATATTATCTTCTGCAATATGTCTGTATGAAACTTTGTTTCAATAAATTCAGGAGGCGAGTGGGCGGGCCTTCCAGAGCTGTCTGACGAGCAGTGACGAGGGTCATGCCTGCCGGCTCCCCTGATCAGGAAAGAGAGTGAGTGTTTCTGGCATGGTCATTCTCTGCAATAACACTATGTAACAAATTTTTATTTTTGTTTTGTTCCTGGGTACACAGTGGGTTTTCCTAACCTGTTATGCCTTAAATAAATAGAAAATAGCTGTTATTCCACAGAAACTTTGCTTCTGTGATCAGGACAATGATATTTTGAAATATGTCTGTTTTCAAGAATATTCTCGATTCGCCTTCACTACTACTGAGTAGTCTTCTAGAATATTCTTTAACCACTAGAACTGTCCAGAATTTTCTAGAAGTTTCCAGAATTATCTAGAAATTTCAAGAAACTTTTAGAACTTTCTAGAACGTTTAAAAAAATAAAATCAAAGTTTGTGCTGAATGTAGTCATTTTTCCATAGACTTTAGACATAAGCAGTTGAAATATAACACTTAGAAGCCAGAAACAAAAAATGTGTTACATAGTGTAATTTGAGCTGTGTCTTTTACAATGACATTTTCATGGTCCTTTGGAGCCGCATGCCAACAGACATGGGAGTCGTCAGCCCGTGACGGAGGATCCCGTTGCAGACCGCGGCTGCGGCCGGGATTATATCCCGCTGAGAGACCCTTTCCAGGGACGGACTCCTCCCTGACGGGTCAGCGCTTACCGGGGTGAAGCCATTTGAATTTTTCAGCGACAGAGACCGACCACAGGTGAGAACTGTTTTTCTTAAGTGCACAAATGGCATGTGGCTGGGAGTCACCGCGGAGAAAAACCCCCGTAATGTCTTTAAGCTTGACTATAAGGTGTGAGATACGATAAGGCTGTAAGGTGCAAGTTACAAAAAACACAGAAAACAGCTAAAGTCCTCTAACGGGTCCGGAAAAGCGCATAAAATCTGTACAGGGTCGGGTCGGTAAAACGTTCAGTGGGCAAGCCGTAAAATTCTGGGACAAATCATTCCCTTAATATTGTCCACGGGAAATATTAAAAAACGGTTGGCGCAGAACAGTGATAACAGCGGAGTTAAAACGTGGCAACAGCTGAAGTGCGGAGGTGTGAATGTGTATGTTTGAGAGGCTCCACAACTGAATCACGAGTGGCCTGACATCTGTCTACCCAGCAGACAAAAACGAAGCCACTGATCTGTGAAGTAGGTTGTGAACACTCTATTTTGGACCACACCTGTTTGAAAGCCCACGAACCTGGAAAGAAGCCTTAAGCAAGGTCACCCACCTCCAAGAGGTCGAAGCGGTGACACTTTTCAGGCTGATCGGTGACCAAACAGTGAAAAGAGAACAACCCGTTCATTAGATCTCCCTATGAGATAACCCCATGAACGGCTAAAATGGGTAATTGTTGTTGTTCCCACAGCCAAAACAACACACAGCCACAGTCTGACGATTTTAGGCACATGGAGAGAAAATATCCAGCATCGCCTGAACACCTAAAAATGTGGCAGGAGACAGTTAACTTGTCGGGTAAATTACAGCTAAACTCCACAACAAAATTGGTTGATATTATAAAAGAGAACACCAATGATTTTACAAAAAGGCAAAAGAGATGTTGTCATAATGATATGTGAGGAAGAAGTGTACTTTGCAGGAAAGGGCAAAGGTCAGAGCCGCTCAAGGCAAAGGCCGTGGGCGTGAGATGAAGAGGAAACTGACATGTTGGAAGTGTGGGAAAAATGGACACTTTGCACATGAATGTACTCACTCGCAAAGATAAGAACTTTGTTTTTTAACATGACTTCTGTTTATGTACACATAAGGTTGCAATTCTTCCTTTTCTAGAAGATTATAACTGTTTTAATCATTTTTTTTTTTTTTATACTATTTTTCAATCTATTACCATATAGGCAGATTGTGTATATTTATTGTGAATTGTTTTAGATAATACTGTCAAGGTCACAGTTACTGGCACTCAAATATTTTAAAGTGCAGAGTTAAGATATTGAGAAACAAATGCAAATTAATCAGTTTTGTATTATCAGAATTTTTGATAAACACAGCATTATGTGTATATGTGTGTGAGTTAAGTGTCCAGGGTGAAAAGATAGATTCTTTAAGGGGAAAATTCTAAAATAAACCTGTTAATGAAATAAATTTATTCAGCTTGTTAAGATGATAACTCAAAAACAATAAATGTTATCACCTTCCTACTTTCCATATAGAATGATCATATAACTTGGATGAAGTGGTTAGAATATGGTTGATTTCTGCACACTGGGTAAAGTGTAAAATTTGGTTAGTTTTGCCTACTTCAATCAATCAATCAATTTTTTTATATAGCGCCAAATCACAACAAACAGTTGCCCCAAGGCGCTTTATATTGTAAGGCAAGGCCATACAATAATTATGTAAAACCCCAACGGTCAAAACGACCCCCTGTGAGCAAGCACTTGGCTACAGTGGGAAGGAAAAACTCCCTTTTAACAGGAAGAAACCTCCAGCAGAACCAGGCTCAGGGAGGAGCAGTCTTCTGCTGGGACTGGTTGGGGCTGAGGGAGAGAACCAGGAAAAAGACATGCTGTGGAGGGGAGCAGAGATCGATCACTAATGATTAAATGCAGAGTGGTGCATACAGAGCAAAAAGAGAAAGAAACAGTGCATCATGGGAACCCCCCAGCAGTCTACGTCTATAGCAGCATAACTAAGGGATGATTCAGGGTCACCTGATCCAGCCCTAACTATAAGCTTTAGCAAAAAGGAAAGTTTTAAGCCTAATCTTAAAAGTAGAGAGGGTGTCTGTCTCCCTGATCTGAATTGGGAGCTGGTTCCACAGGAGAGGAGCCTGAAAGCTGAAGGCTCTGCCTCCCATTCTACTCTTACAAACCCTAGGAACTACAAGTAAGCCTGCAGTCTGAGAGCGAAGCACTCTATTGGGGTGATATGGTACTACGAGGTCCCTAAGATAAGATGGGACCTGATTATTCAAAACCTTATAAGTAAGAAGAAGAATTTTAAATTCTATTCTAGAATTAACAGGAAGCCAATGAAGAGAGGCCAATATGGGTGAGATATGCTCTCTCCTTCTAGTCCCCGTTAGTACTCTAGCTGCAGCATTTTGAATTAACTGAAGGCTTTTCAGGGAACTTTTAGGACAACCTGATAATAATGAATTACAATAGTCCAGCCTAGAGGAAATAAATGCATGAATTAGTTTTTCAGCATCACTCTGAGACAAGACCTTTCTAATTTTAGAGATATTGCGCAAATGCAAAAAAGCAGTCCTACATATTTGTTTAATATGAACATTGAATGACATATCCTGATCAAAAATGACTCCAAGATTTCTCACAGTATTACTAGAGGTCAGGGTAATGCCATCCGGAGTAAGGATCTGGTTAGACACCATGTTTCTAAGATTTGTGGGGCCAAGTACAATAACTTCAGTTTTATCTGAGTTTAAAAGCAGGAAATTAGAGGTCATCCATGTCTTTATGTCTGTAAGACATTCCTGCAGTTTAGCTAATTGGTGTGTGTCCTCTGGCTTCATGGATAGATAAAGCTGGGTATCATCTGCGTAACAATGAAAATTTAAGCAATGCCGTCTAATAATACTGCCTAAGGGAAGCATGTATAAAGTGAATAAAATTGGTCCTAGCACAGACCCTTGTGGAACTCCATAATTAACCTTAGTCTGTGAAGAAGATTCCCCATTTACATGAACAAATTGTAATCTATTAGATAAATATGATTCAAACCACCGCAGCGCAGTGCCTTTAATACCTATGGCATGCTCTAATCTCTGTAATAAAATTTTATGGTCAACAGTATCAAAAGCAGCACTGAGGTCTAACAGAACAAGCACAGAGATGAGTCCACTGTCTGAGGCCATAAGAAGATCATTTGTAACCTTCACTAATGCTGTTTCTGTACTATGATGAATTCTAAAACCTGACTGAAACTCTTCAAATAGACCATTCCTCTGCAGATGATCAGTTAGCTGTTTTACAACTACCCTTTCAAGAAGTTTTGAGAGAAAAGGAAGGTTGGAGATTGGCCTATAATTAGCTAAGATAGCTGGGTCAAGTGATGGCTTTTTAAGTAATGGTTTAATTACTGCCACCTTAAAAGCCTGTGGTACATAGCCAACTAATAAAGATAGATTGATCATATTTAAGATCGAAGCACTAAATAATGGTAGGGCTTCCTTGAGCAGCCTGGTAGGAATGGGGTCTAATAGACATGTTGATGGTTTGGAGGAAGTGACTAATGAAAATAACTCAGACAGAACAATCTGAGAGAAAGAGTCTAACCAAATACCGGCATCACTGAAAGCAGCCAAAGATAACGATACGTCTTTGGGATGGTTATGAGTAATTTTTTCTCTAATAGTTAAAATTTTATTAGCAAAGAAAGTCATGAAGTCATTACTAGTTAAAGTTAAAGGAATACTCGGCTCAATAGAGCTCTGACTCTTTGTCAGCCTGGCTACAGTGCTGAAAAGAAACCTGGGGTTGTTCTTATTTTCTTCAATTAGTGATGAGTAGTAAGATGTCCTAGCTTTACGGAGGGCTTTTTTATAGAGCAACAGACTCTTTTTCCAGGCTAAGTGAAGATCTTCTAAATTAGTGAGATGCCACTTCCTCTACAACTTACGGGTTATCTGCTTTAAGCTGTGAGTTTGTGAGTTATACCACGGAGTCAGGCACTTCTGATTTAAAGCTCTCTTTTTCAGAGGAGCTACAGCATCCAAAGTTGTCTTCAATGAGGATGTAAAACTATTGACAAGATACTCTATCTCACTTACAGAGTTTAGGTAGCTACTCTGCACTGTGTTGGTATACGGCATTAGAGAACATAAAGAAGGAATCATATCCTTAAACCTAGTTACTGCGCTTTCTGAAAGACTTCTAGTGTAATGAAACTTATTCCCCACTGCTGGGTAGTCCATCTGAGTAAATGTAAATGTTATTAAGAAATGATCAGACAGAAGGGAGTTTTCAGGGAATACTGTTAAGTCTTCAATTTCCATACCATAAGTCAAAACAAGATCTAAGATATGATTAAAGTGGTGGATGGACTCATTTACATTTTGAGCAAAGCCAACTGAGTCTAATAATAGATTAAATGCAGTGTTGAGGCTGTCATTCTCAGCATCTGTGTGGATGTAAAGTGGTGAATGATCTTCTGCTTACAGTGGATTCGGACACCACTACGGTTCTGTTGCTGTTAGATCTCAGTGCTGCGTTTGATACAGTGGATCATCATATTCTACTTTATAGGCTGGAAAGTCATTTTGGGATTACTGGGAGTGCCCTTGCATGGCTGACGTCATGCTTGACCAGTCACTCTCACTGTGTTTTGTACAGTAACATTACCGACATGAAATTTGGGGTTGCACAGGGGTCTGTCTTAGGCCCCTTGCTTTTCTCCCTTTATATAGCACCCCTTGGGCACATACTGCGGTGTTTTGGGATTACCTTTCACTGCTATGCTGATGATACTCAGTTATACATGCCGATAACTGCTGGTAATCTCGTTCACATAAAATCCTTAGAAGACTGAACTGATGGTTCTTGGTCCAGTGAGACATCTGCATCAATTTGACCAGTTAACGCTCAGCCTCGTCTCGTGTGTCATACATCACACTGACAAAGTGAGGAACCTTGGGGTAATCTTTGATCCTTCGTTGTCCTTTGGCCTCCACATTACAAATATTACTACAACTGCTTTCTTCCACCTGCGAAATATAGCGAAGATTCGTCCCTTCCTGTCTATGGCTGATGCTGAGAACCTGATCCATGCATTTATCTCTTCTAAACTGGACTACTGCAATGTTCTATTTTCTGGTTTACCGCAGTCTAGCATTAGGGGTCTCCAACTGGTTCAAAATGCTGCAGCCAGACTTTTCACACGAAGCAGAAAGTACAACCACATTACACCTATTTTGGCGTCTCTTCACTGGCTTCCTGTCCCAGTGAGATCAGATTTTAAGGTTCCGCTACTAACCTATAAAATTATTCATGGACTGGCACCTCCCTACCTAGCTGACCTAATTAAACCTTACGTACTGGCCCGGGCTTTACGTTCTCAGGGTGCAGGACTACTTTGTGTCCCTAAAGTGAATAAGAAGTCTGCAGGTCACAGAGCTTTCTCTTATCGTGCCCCTGTTCTGTGTAATGATCTCCCTGCGTTAATAAAACAGTCAGATTCTGTGGAGAATTTCAAGTCCAGACTTGCGCTTGGTTTCAGTGCAGAAGGTTCCGGGTTCAAATCCCACCCCTGCCACATTTCTCCATGTAATGTGGAGTTGCGTCAGGAAGGGCATCCGGCGTAAAACCTGTGCCAATTCAACATGCAGATCCACCTTGGATTTGCTGTGGTGACCCCAAGTGCAAACAAGGAGCAGCTGAAGGGACTTACTTTACTATATATATATATATATATTCACCTTGTCTGCATATATAGTGATGGTAAATGCCAAACTAGCAGAACCATTTATATACATATATACACACATATATGCAATTTGTTCTAGCAAGACAGATAGCATGTAGTGCATGAGTGAACATGGTGTGCATGTGTGACCTTTACCTGCCCTTGCTGCTCAGCCTACATTTTATTTAAAGCTAACACATAACTTCTCTCAGGAAGGGGTGACCACCAAAACAACATGACAGACACGCACCAAGACAAGTGACACACCAAAGAGGCGAACCCCAACAATACAACATACCAGAACAAACAACCACACAAAAACAAGCAGTGACAGCTACAGTCTGTTGTCTAGCTAGTGAGCATCCATACCCTATCCTAGGACACCAGAGTCTTGATCTCCTTGAAAACACCCAAAACCGAATTGTGTTGACGGTCACAAACACCTGACCATCCACACACAGAGACCCAAATCACAGCTAAATATCTGATCACTACTGTGGCTGGTGTGTTGGGCCAAGACAAACGTACAGAACCTTACCATATGACATGGACCACTCTCGCATGCCAGGAGCCATATGGTTGATTACATGCAACTGATGGAAAGGGGTCCAGGATGCAGGGCCCCAGGAGAAAGAGGACAGTGGAAGGGCCCAGGGGCCAGGAAGGGCACCCACCAGGGCTACCGAAGCAGCCCGACGAACCACCAAGGGAACGGCCCAGGCAGAGCCAAAACGCACCCTCGGACCCCAACCCGCACACCAAGCCCAAGATCAGGAGACCATCCATGTGAGAGTGGGACAGTAGCCCCCTGCCAAAACCGTAGCCCCCTGCCAAAACCATGGCCCCCATCCCCAATAGCAGGAGTCCACCCCTCCAATGTCATCACAAACACCCCACTGCAACACCCACCTCCCCAACGGTCTGCAGCACCAAGCTCCCCAAGCTCCCAGAGTAGAGCCCCGAGACCACAGCAGCACAGAACAAACGGCCCACACTGGGGCTGTACCGTATAACCTCAAAGTCATATCACGGTATAAACTGAATCCCTTCACGGTAACGTTATATATCACAATATAAACTGAATCCCTTCACGGTAACGTTATATATCACAATATAAACTGAATCCCTTCACGGTAACGTTATATATCACGATATAAACTGAATCCCTTCACGGTAACGGTATATATCACGATATAAACTGAATCCCTTCACGGTAACGGTATATATCACGATATAAACTGAATCCCTTCACGGTAACGGTATATATCAATCAATCAATCAACTTTTTTCTTATATAGCGCCAAATCACAACAAACAGTTGCCCCAAGGCGCTCCATATTGTAAGGCAAGGCCATACAATAATTATGAAAAACCCCAACGGTCAAAACGACCCCCTATGAGCAAGCACTTGGCAACAGTGGGAAGGAAAAACTCCCTTTTAACAGGAAGAAACCTCCAGCAGAACCAGGCTCAGGGAGGGACAGTCTTCTGCTGAGACTGGTTGGGGCTGAGGGAAAAAAACAGAAAAAAGACATGCCGTGAAGGGGGGCAGAGATCGATCACTAATGATTAAATGCAGAGTGATGCATACGGAGCAAAAAGAGAAAGAAACAGTGCATCATGGGAACCCCCCCACAATCTACGTCTAAAGCAGCATAACCAAGGGATGGTCCAGGGTCACCCGATCCAGCCCTAACTATAAGCCTTAGCGAAAAGGAAAGTTTTAAGCCTAATCTTAAAAGTAGAGAGGGTATCTGTCTCCCTGATCTGAATTGGGAGCTGGTTCCACAGGAGAGGAGCCTGAAAGCTGAAGGCTCTGCCTCCCATTCTACTCTTACAAACCCTAGGAACTACAAGTAAGCCCGCAGTCTGAGAGCGAAGCGCTCTAATGGGGTAATATGGTACTACGAGGTCCCTAAGATAAGATGGGACCTGATTATTCAAAACCTTATAAGTAAGAAGAAGAATTTTAAATTCTATTCTAGAATTAACAGGAAGCCAATGAAGAGAGGCCAACACGGGTGAGATATGCTCTCTCCTGCTAGTCCCCGTCAGTACTCTAGCTGCAGCATTCTGAACCAACTGAAGGCTTTTTAGGGAACTTTTAGGACAACCTGATAATAATGAATTACAATAGTCCAGCCTAGAGGAAATAAATGCATGAATTAGTTTTTCAGCATCACTCTGAGACAAGACCTTTCTGATTTTAGAGATATTGCGTAAATGCAAAAAGGCAGTCCTACATAATTGTTTAATATGCGCTTTGAATGGATGGCAGTTTATATCACGATATAAACTGAATCCCTTCACGGTAACGGTATATATCACGATATAAACTGAATCCCTTCACGGTAACGGTATATATCACGATATAAACTTAAGTGTAAATGTGTGTGTTTCTGAATGGGTCCCTTAGCAAAGGTAAATTGATCAAAATAAATAAAAACAACAAAAACAGATGTAATAACGGATGTAATTTTGAGAACATTTATTGTGCAGATCTCAAAACTACAGGTACAATTTGCCAGAAGGTACTTATAAGAGGCAAGCCTAGATTTGATGTTTGGTGAAAGGATTAAATTTATTTACTGCTGGGTCAGAGGCTGAAGTTTCATCTCTTGAACACTAGATGGCACACCCGCTCTGAATACATGAAGCGCTTTCAGGGCGGTCACTTCCTCATTTACAAAACAACCAAGACAAATGAATAAACATACTTATTTACTCATACTTGAAGTCAGTCTGGGTTAATCGTCTCATCCTAGCTGATTCTGTCTTTCTGCTGTGGATAAAAAATCCTTGTGTTATTTAATGTGGCGCTTTTTCAAATGTTGGGTTCAGGACGTGATTGAGCATGCACCTTCCCCCAGTGCTTCCACTGAAACAAATAAATAACGGCTTTGCAAATATCAGCAACAGAACAGGCGTCTCACAAACTTAGATGAACAGCAGTGAGTCACGTCAGCTCAGAACAGCCCTCTCTGCCACAGCAAACGGGTTCACACACACACACACACTTCACAGAGGAGCTTTCCTGGATCGAAAAACTCTGCGGGTGTTCGTCGGTGGAGTCCAAATCTCTGCCGCCGGAAAAAATTATACCGTGTACTGATTAAACTGGTTGTACAACACAGTGTTAGCCCCCACCGATGCCCCAGACATCCCCAGTCACCCGGGGCTGACCCCACATACCACACTGACCCTAAATTGCAGACCCACCTTTGTTATTACAATTAATTTTATGATTTTAAAGGAGACTAACATTTCCCAAAGTAATATTATGGTAAGATACTTGTACTTTCACTCAAGTATCACTATACTTTATACAAGACTGATTTTAGTGCATCGATGGTTAAAAAGAAGTTAGATATTTAATATCAAGGATTTGAGAAACATAGTGGATGAGTATCATCCTTGTTTATGCACAGTACAAAGTGTTACACCTTATTACTGAGGCGTAGTACCTTACAGTGTTTTCTCTGCTTGTGTTTGTCAAATTAAAAGCATCATCAGGACCCTAGAAGCAATCAAAAAGCCTCCACAAGCATTACTGTGTGCCACCAGCAGATGGCAGTGCATTTTCCCTTTTCTCTGTTATTTTCAGAAAAAAAGATTGTTGCATTGTTTAATGATGTTAAAGTTGTTCTATTGTTGTTCTGATGTTATTTCCCAAAAAGTTACATTTGCACTTTACCTGAAAATAAATGTTTTGCCATGAATTGTGTTACGTGTCTAACATCATACTAGTCTTGTATAAAATGCCTCAAAGTGATACTTAAGTACAAGTATCTTACCATAAAATTATTTTGGTAAAAGTTCAAGTCTCCTTGAGTAAAAGTCTTAAGGTATCTGACATTTACTGTACTTCAATCAATCAACTTTTTTCTTATATAGCGCCAAATCACAACAAACAGTTGCCCCAAGGCGCTCCACACTGCAAGGCAAGGCCATACAATAATTATGAAAAACCCCAACAGTCAAAACGACCCCCTATGAGCAAGCACTTGGCCACAGTGGGAAGGAAAAACTCCCTTTTAACAGGAAGAAACCTCCAGCAGAACCAGGCTCAGGGAGGGGCAGTCTTCTGCTGAGACTGGTTGGGGCTGAGGGAAAGAACCAGGAAAAAGAGATCGATCACTAATGATTAAATGCAGAGTGATGCATACGGAGCAAAAAGAGAAAGAAACAGTGCATCATGGGAACCCCCCCACAGTCTACGTCTAAAGCAACATAACCAAGGGATGGTCCAGGGTCACCCGATCCAGCCCTAACTATAAGCCTTAGCGAAAAGGAAAGTTTTAAGCCTAATCTTAAAAGTAGAGAGGGTATCTGTCTCCCTGATCTGAATTGGGAGCTGGTTCCACAGGAGAGGAGCCTGAAAGCTGAAGGCTCTGCCTCCCATTCTACTCTTACAAACCCTAGGAACTACAAGTAAGCCCGCAGTCTGAGAGCGAAGCGCTCTAATGGGGTAATATGGTACTACGAGGTCCCTAAGATAAGATGGGACCTGATTATTCAAAACCTTATAAGTAAGAAGAAGAATTTTAAATTCTATTCTAGCATTAACAGGAAGCCAATGAAGGGAGGCCAACACGGGTGAGATATGCTCTCTCCTGCTAGTCCCCGTCAGTACTCTAGCTGCAGCATTCTGAACCAACTGAAGGCTTTTTAGGGAACTTTTAGGACAACCTGATAATAATGAATTACAATAGTCCAGCCTAGAGGAAATAAATGCATGAATTAGTTTTTCAGCATCACTCTGAGACAAGACCTTTCTGATTTTAGAGATATTGCGTAAATGCAAAAAGGCAGTCCTACATATTTGTTTAATATGCGCTTTGAATGACATATCCTGATAAAAAATAACTCCAAGATTTCTCACAGTATTACTAGAGATCAGGGAAATGCCATCCAGAGTAACGATCTGGTTAGACACCATGCTTCTAAGATTTGTGGGGCCAAGTACAATAACTTCAGTTTTATCTGAGTTTAAAAGCAGGAAATTAGAGGTCATCCATGTCTTTATGTCTGTAAGACAATCCTGCAGTTTAGCTAATTGGTGTGTATCCTCTGGCTTCATGGATAGATAAAGCTGGGTATCATCTGCGTAACAATGAAAATTTAAGCAATACCGTCTAATAATGCTGCCCAAGGGAAGCATGTATAAAGTGAATAAAATTGGTCCTAGCACAGAACCTTGTGGAACTCCATAATTAACTTTAGTCTGTGAAGAAGATTCCCCATTTACATGAACAAACTGTAATCTATTAGACAAATATGATTCAAACCACCGCAGCGCAATGCCTTTAATACCTATGACATGCTCTAATCTCTGTAATAAAATTTTATGGTCAACAGTATCAAAAGCAGCACTGAGGTCCAACAGAACAAGCACAGAGTTAAGTCCACTGTCCGAAGCCATAAGAAGATCATTTGTAACCTTCACTAATGCTGTTTCTGTACTATGATGAATTCTAAAACCTGACTGAAACTCTTCAAATAGACCATTCCTCTGCAGGTGATCAGTTAGCTGTTTTACAACTACCCTCTCAAGAATCTTTGAGAGAAAAGGAAGGTTGGAGATTGGCCTATAATTAGCTAAGATAGCTGGGTCAAGTGATGGCTTTTTAAGTAATGGTTTAATTACTGCCACCTTAAAGGCCTGTGGTACATAACCAACTAACAAAGATAGATTGATCATATTTAAGATTGAAGCATTAAATAATGGTAGGACTTCCTTGAGCAGCCTGGCAGGAATGGGGTCTAATAAACATGTTGATGGTTTGGATGAAGTAACTAATGAAAATAACTCAGACAGAACAATCGGAGAGAAAGAGTCTAACCAAATACCGGCATCACTGAAAGCAGCCAAAGATAACGATACATCTTTGGGATGGTTATGAGTAATTTTTTCTCTAATAGTCAAAATTTTGTTAGCAAAGAAAGTCATGAAGTCATTACTAGTTAAAGTTAATGGAATACTCAGCTCAATAGAGCTCTGACTCTTTGTCAGCCTGGCTACAGTGCTGAAAAGAAACCTGGGGTTGTTCTTATTTTCTTCAATTAGTGATGAGTAGAAAGATGTCCTAGCTTCACGAAGGGCTTTCTTATAGAGCAACAAACTCTTTTTCCAGGCTAAGTGAAGATCTTCTAAATTAGTGAGACGCCATTTCCTCTCCAACTTACGGGTTATCTGCTTTAAGCTACGAGTTTGTGAGTTATACCACGGAGTCAGACACTTCTGATTTAAAGCTCTCTTTTTCAGAGGAGCTACAGCATCCAAAGTTGTCTTCAATGAGGATGTAAAACTATTGACAAGATACTCTAACTCTCTTACAGAGTTTAGGTAGCTACTCTGCTCTGTGTTGGTATATGACATTAGAGAACATAAAGAAGGAATCATATCCTTAAACCTAGTTACAGCGCTTTCTGAAAGACTTCTAGTGTAATGAAACTTATTCCCCACTGCAGGGTAGTCCATCAGGGTAAATGTAAATGTTATTAAAAAATGATCAGACAAAAGGGAGTTTTCAGGGAATACTGTTAAGTCTTCAATTTCCATACCATAAGTCAGAACAAGATCTAAGATATGATTAAAGTGGTGGGTGGACTCATTTACTTTTTGAGCAAAGCCGATAGAGTCTAATAATAGATTAAATGCAGTGTTGAGGCTGTCATTCTCAGCATCTGTGTGGATGTTAAAATCGCCCACTATAATTATCTTATCTGAGCTAAGCACTAAGTCAGACAAAAGGTCTGAAAATTCACAGAGAAACTCACAGTAACGACCAGGTGGACAATAGATAATAACAAATAAAACTGGTTTTTGGACTTCCAATTTGGATGGACAAGACTAAGAGACAAGCTTTCAAATGAATTAAAGCTCTGTCTAGGTTTTTGATTAATTAATAAGCTGGAATGGAAGATTGCTGCTAATCCTCCGCCCCGGCCCGTGCTACGAGCATTCTGACAGTTAGTGTGACTCGGGGGTGTTGACTCATTTAAACTAACATATTCATCCTGCTGTAACCAAGTTTCTGTTAGGCAGAATAAATCAATACGTTGATCAATTATTATATCATTTACCAACAGGGACTTAGAAGAAAGAGACCTAATGTTTAATAGACCACATTTAACTGTTTTAGTCTGTGGTGCAATTGAAGGTGCTATATTATTTTTTCTTTTTGAATTTTTATGCTTAAATAGATTTTTGCTAGTTATTGGTAGTCTGGGAGCAGGCACCGTCTCTACGGGGATGGGGTAATAAGGGGATGGCAGGGGGAGAGAAGCTGCAGAGAGGTGTGTAAGACCACAGCTCTGCCTCCTGGTCCCAACGCTAGACAGTCACAGTTTGGAGGATCCCAAAAAATTGGCCAGATTTGTTGTGTGGGCCGCTGAAGAGGAGGTACTGCTGGCCCACCACCACCAGAGGGCGCCCTGCCTGGAGTGCGGGCTCCAGGCACCAGAGGGCGCTGCCGCATCATGGGAGTAATCTGGGTGACAGCTGTCACCCATCACCAAACACAGCTGTTTCCACTCAGCACCGAGGTATATCAGGAGGACGGCGTCTCCACCTCAGTGCCGAGATATCACCTAAGACCAAGGTAGTATTCTCTGCAGGTATACTTTGCATTATTACTTAAGACTGTCAAAACTGTTTTTCAGGACTGGTGACTACTAAGAACCTTATTCCTTGGATAAGTACTCACCTTCCTGCTGAACTTTGTCAAGAGGTGGAGACGGCTTCTCCCCTCTCTGTAACTGGGTGCGTTCATCCACTCCTGTGTGTTGTTGCTCTCTCCTGCCAGCAGTACCGGATCCGACGAGCGGAGGCAGTGGCCACCTGGGAAGTCGGGACTTGGCGGTTCCAGTATTTCCAGGGTTCGGTGGCAGAGGAGATCTGGGTGGTTCCGGTTCGACTGAGACGGACGTCTCCTACCTTCGAGCCTGCCCACACGACACCAGCGGATTCGACCCTAAATTGTGTTTGTTGTATTACTCTTGCTTGTTCAGTAGTAAATCTTGTTATTTACTTTCTCCATTGTCCGTTCATTGCGCCCCCTGTTGTGGGTCCGTGTTCCAACACTTTCACAACAGGATATCTCGGCGAGCGTCATGGACCCCGAGGGGCGTCAACCGGCTGTTGAACGGCCAATGGAAGACCAAGACGCGGCGGAGGCTTCGGGAGGGGTAATCGGCGAGTTGCAGCGGATCCTCACCGCTTTCACCTCTCGGATCGATTCAATGACCGAGCAATACGTTCTCCTAAACCGCAGGGTGGAGGCTCTCGCCGCACACGTGGAGGCGCGCCCTTCGGGCGCCGCTGCGGCTCTCCCTCCCGAGGACCCTGCGCGTAAAAGTGACGTTCCACTGGTCGTTCAACGGTCCCTTCCTCCGTCCCCAGAAGCATACATAAGCCCTCCAGAACCGTACGGAGGCTGTGTGGAGACGTGCGCGGATTTCCTGATGCAGTGTTCGCTCGTCTTCGCACAGCGTCCCGTGATGTACGTGACTGACGCTAGCAAGGTAGCTTATGTAATAAATCTGCTTCGCGGGGAGGCACGCGCTTGGGCTACAGCGCTCTGGGAGCAGAACTCACGGCTCCTTCATACGTACGTTGGGTTTGTACGGGAGCTCAGAACGGTGTTCGACCATCCCAACAGAGGAGAGTCCGCTTCAACCGCACTACTGTCAATGAGACAGGGGCGTCGGAGCGCAGCTGCCTATGCAGTCGCCTTCCGCATCGCGGCGGCGAGATCCGGCTGGAATAGCACTGCCCTCCGCGCCGCCTTTGTAAACGGACTGTCACTGGTCCTAAAAGAGCATCTGGTGGCGAAGGACGAACCGCGGGACTTAGACGGGCTCATCGATCTAGTCATACGACTCGACAACCGGTTAGAAGAACGCCGTCGGGAACGAGGCGAAGGGCGTGGCCAGGCACGCGTCGTCCCTCTCCCTTCCGGTTCCGATCGAGCACCGCCTTCCCCACGCTCCACAGCCCCTGCACTCCGTGGGGTCACAGCTCCCCCTACTGACGAAGCTAGGGACACGAGTAGGGCAACATTTAGGGCACCAGATGCACAGAGGAAATGGACCCACGGAGCGTGTCTGGTTTGTGGTTCAATAGAGCACCATGTGAGAGACTGCCCCGAGCGGTCAAACGCCAAATGCCCGCCCCTAGAGACTGGGCCAGGGGTGGGTCAAAACATTCACGTGGGACACACCCACATTGCTACACGACTCCCAGTCACGATCCTGTTTGAGGATTCAACCCTGAAGGCCCCAGCACTGGTGGACACGGGCTCTGAGGGGAATCTGCTTGACAGTAGATGGGCCAGGGAGATAGGGCTCCCTCTGGTGGCTCTTACCTCGCCTGTGCAGGTTCGGGCACTGGATGGCTCCCTACTCCCACCAATTACGCACAAGACACCTCCAGTAACTCTGGTGGTGTCAGGTAACCACCGGGAGGTGATCGAGTTCTTCGTGACTAAGGCCACCTCCCGTGTGGTTTTAGGGTTTCCATGGATGCTTAAACACAATCCCCGGATTGATTGGCCGTCCGGGGTAGTGGTTCAGTGGAGCGAAACCTGCCATCGGGAGTGTCTCGGTTCCTCGGTTCCTCCCGGCTCCCAAGCTAAAGAGGAGGTCCGAGTCCCGCCCAATCTGAAGGCGGTGCCAGCGGAGTACCATGACCTCGCTGACGTGTTCAGCAAGGATCTGGCTCTCACGCTTCCTCCCCACCGCCCGTATGATTGTGCCATCGATTTGGTTCCAGGCAGTGAGTTCCCGTCCAGTAGGCTGTACAACCTCTCACGGCCGGAACGCGAATCAATGGAGACCTACATCCGGGACTCATTAGCTGCCGGATTGATCCGGAATTCCACCTCACCGATGGGCGCAGGTTTCTTTTTTGTGGGTAAAAAAGATGGCGGGCTTCGTCCATGCATTGATTACAGGGGGTTGAACGAGATCACGGTTCGCAACCGATACCCGTTGCCCTTGTTGGATTCAGTGTTCACTCCCTTGCATGGAGCCAAAATCTTCACCAAGCTGGATCTTAGAAATGCGTATCATTTGGTTCGGATTCGGAAGGGAGACGAATGGAAGACGGCATTTAACACCCCCTTAGGTCATTTTGAGTACCTGGTCATGCCGTTCGGTCTCACTAACGCTCCCGCGACTTTCCAAGCATTGGTAAACGATGTCTTGCGGGACTTCCTGCACCGGTTCGTCTTCGTATATCTAGACGATATACTCATCTTTTCCCCGGATCCTGAGACTCATGTCCGGCATGTCCGTCAGGTCCTACAGCGGTTGTTGGAGAACCGGCTGTTTGTGAAGGGCGAGAAGTGTGAGTTCCACCGCACTTCTTTGTCCTTCCTGGGGTTTATCATCTCCTCTAACTCCGTCGCCCCGGACCCGGCCAAGGTTGCGGCGGTGAGAGATTGGCCCCAACCTACAAGCCGTAGGAAGCTGCAACAGTTCCTCGGCTTTGCAAATTTCTACAGGAGGTTCATTAAGGGCTACAGTCAGGTAGTTAGCCCCCTGACAGCCCTGACCTCTCCAAAAGTTCCCTTCACCTGGTCGGACCGGTGCGAGGCCGCGTTCAAGGAGTTGAAACGGCGCTTCTCGTCTGCACCAGTTCTGGTGCAGCCCGATCCTAGCCGCCAGTTGGTGGTTGAAGTGGATGCCTCGGACTCAGGGATAGGAGCGGTGCTCTCCCAGAGCGGGAAGACCGATAAGGTCCTTCACCCGTGTGCCTATTTTTCTCGCAGGTTGACCCCCGCTGAGCGGAATTATGACGTCGGCAATCGGGAACTCCTTGCTGTGAAAGAGGCCCTCGAAGAGTGGAGACATCTGTTGGAGGGAACAGCCGTGCCATTCACGGTTTTCACTGACCATCGGAACCTGGAGTACATCAGAACCGCCAAGCGTCTGAACCCCAGGCAAGCCCGCTGGTCACTGTTCTTTGGCCGTTTTGACTTCCGGATCACCTACCGCCCCGGGACCAAGAATCAGAGATCGGATGCATTGTCCCGGGTGCACGAAGATGAGGTCAAAACGGAACCGTCGGATCCCCCGGATCCCATCATCCCGGAGTCCGCTATCGTGGCCGCCCTCACCTGGGACGTGGAGAAGACCGTCCGGGAGGCCCTGACCCGTGTCCCGGACCCCGGAAACGGACCAAAAAACAGACTATACGTCCCACCAGAAGCTAGGGCTGCAGTCCTGGACTTCTGTCACGGTTCTAAGCTCTCCTGTCACCCAGGGGTGCGAAGGACCGTGGCAGTCGTCCGGCAACGCTTCTGGTGGGCATCCCTGGAGACCGACGTCCGGGACTACATCCAGGCCTGTACCACCTGTGCCAGGGGCAAGGCAGATCATAGAAAAACCTCAGGGCAACTACAGCCATTGCCCGTGCCTCATCGCCCCTGGTCCCACATCGGCCTGGATTTCGTCACGGGTCTCCCGCCGTCCCAGGGAAACACTGTCATCTTCACGATAGTGGACCGTTTCTCCAAGGCGGCCCACTTCGTGGCTCTCCCGAAGCTCCCTACGGCCCAGGAGACAGCGGACCTCCTGGTCCACCACGTCGTCCGTCTGCATGGCATACCATCAGACATCGTCTCCGATCGTGGTCCCCAGTTCACCTCACATGTCTGGAGGAGTTTCTGCCGGGAACTGGGGGCCACGGTCAGCCTCTCGTCTGGGTACCACCCCCAGACCAACGGGCAGGCAGAGCGGGCGAATCAAGAACTGGAGCAGACACTTCGCTGTGTGACAGCCGCGCACCCGACGGCCTGGAGTACCCATCTGGCCTGGATCGAGTACGCCCACAACAGCCAAGTGTCATCAGCCACCGGCCTCTCCCCGTTTGAGGCGTGCTTGGGGTATCAGCCCCCCTTGTTTCCGGTGGTTGAGGGAGAGGTCGGTGTGCCCTCGGTCCAGGCCCACCTACGGAAGTGCCGTCGGGTGTGGCGGGCCGCCCGCTCTGCTTTGTTGCAGGCCCAGACGAGGGCGAAGAAACATGCAGACCGGCGACGGGCCCCGGCTCCCAAGTATCGTCCTGGGCAGGAGGTCTGGTTATCCACCAAGGACATTCCCCTACAGGTTACCTCTCCTAAACTGCAAGAACGATACATCGGACCATATAAAATCCTCAAAGTCATCAACCCCGCCGCAGTGAGGCTCCAGCTCCCGGCCTCACTGCGGATCCATCCAGTTTTCCATGTTTCCCGGATCAAGCCTCTTCGCACCTCACCCCTCTGCACCCCGGGTCCGGCACCGCCTCCTGCCCGGATCATCGACGGAGCACCGGCTTGGACTGTCCGCCGGCTCCTTGACGTCCGTCGGATGGGCCGGGGTTTTCAGTATCTGGTGGACTGGGAGGGGTACGGCCCCGAGGAGCGCTCCTGGGTGAAGAAGGGCTTCATCCTGGACCCGGCCCTCCTGGCCGACTTCTACCGTCGCCATCCGAACAAGCCCGGCCGTGCGCCAGGAGGCGCCCGTTGAGGGGGGGGTCCTGTTGTGTGGGCCGCTGAAGAGGAGGTACTGCTGGCCCACCACCACCAGAGGGCGCCCTGCCTGGAGTGCGGGCTCCAGGCACCAGAGGGCGCTGCCGCATCATGGGAGTAATCTGGGTGACAGCTGTCACCCATCACCAAACACAGCTGTTTCCACTCAGCACCGAGGTATATCAGGAGGACGGCGTCTCCACCTCAGTGCCGAGATATCACCTAAGACCAAGGTAGTATTCTCTGCAGGTATACTTTGCATTATTACTTAAGACTGTCAAAACTGTTTTTCAGGACTGGTGACTACTAAGAACCTTATTCCTTGGATAAGTACTCACCTTCCTGCTGAACTTTGTCAAGAGGTGGAGACGGCTTCTCCCCTCTCTGTAACTGGGTGCGTTCATCCACTCCTGTGTGTTGTTGCTCTCTCCTGCCAGCAGTACCGGATCCGACGAGCGGAGGCAGTGGCCACCTGGGAAGTCGGGACTTGGCGGTTCCAGTATTTCCAGGGTTCGGTGGCAGAGGAGATCTGGGTGGTTCCGGTTCGACTGAGACGGACGTCTCCTACCTTCGAGCCTGCCCACACGACACCAGCGGATTCGACCCTAAATTGTGTTTGTTGTATTACTCTTGCTTGTTCAGTAGTAAATCTTGTTATTTACTTTCTCCATTGTCCGTTCATTGCGCCCCCTGTTGTGGGTCCGTGTTCCAACACTTTCACAACAAGATTTCTAGAAATGAGAGCTGCTCCCTCTAAAGTGGGATGGATGCCGTCTCTCCTAACAAGACCAGGTTTTCCCCAGAAGCTTTGCCAATTATCAATGAAGCCCACCTCATTTTTTGGACACCACTCAGACAGCCAGCAATTCAAGGAGAACATGCGGCTAAACATGTCACTCCCGGTCTGATTGGGGAGGGGCCCAGAGAAAACTACAGAGTCCGACATTGTTTTTGCAAAGTTACACACCGATTCAATGTTAATTTTAGTGACCTCCGATTGGCGTAACCGAGTGTCATTACTGCCGACGTGAATTACAATCTTACCAAATTTACGCTTAGCCTTAGCCAGCAATTTCAAATGTCCTTCGATGTCGCCTGCTCTGGCCCCCGGAAGACAATTGATAATGGTTGCTGGTGTCGCTAACTTCACATTTCTCAAAACAGAGTCGCCAATAACTAGAGTTTGATCCTCGGCGAGTGTATCGTCGAGTGGGGAAAAACGGTTAGAGATGTGAACGGGTTGACGGTGTACACGGGGCTTCTGTTTAGGGCTACGCTTCCTCCTCACAGTCACCCAGTCAGCCTGCCTTCCCGACTGCACGGGGTCTGCCAGGGGGGAACTAACGGCGGCTAAGCTACCTTGGTCCGCACCGACTACAGGGGCCTGGCTAGCTGTAGAATTTTCCACGGTGCGGAGCCGAGCCTCCAATTCGCCCAGCCTGGCCTCCAAAGCTACGAATAAGCTGCACTTATTACAAGTACCATTACTGCTAAAAGAGGCCGAGGAATAACTAAACATTTCACACCCAGAGCAGAAAAGTACGGGAGAGACAGGAGAAGCCGCCATGCTAAAACGGCTACGCTAAGCTAGCGGATTCCCAAACAGGGAATCCGACACTAGACAGGCTGTGGAGCAGCACAGGTAACGCACAACAGTGCTAAAATAAAATAAAAATCCACTAGACAGGCTGTGGAGCAGCACAGGTAACGCACGACAACAGTGCTAAAAAATAAAATAAAAATCCACTGGACAGGCTGTGGAGCAGCACAGGCAACGCACGACAACAGTGCTAAAACAAAATAAAAATCCACTGGACAGGCTGTGGAGCAGCACAGGTAACGCACGACAACTGTGCTAAATCAAAATCCACTGGACAGGCTGTGGAGCAGCACAGGTAACGCACGACAACAGTGCTAAAACAAAATAAAAATCCACTAGACAGGCTGTGGAGCAGCACAGGTAACGCACAACAACAGTGCTAAAAAATAAAATAAAATAAAAATAAAAATCCACTGGACAGGCTGTGGAGCAGCACAGGCAATGCACGACAACAGTGCTAAATAAAAATCCACTGGACAGGCTGTGGAGCAGCACAGGCAACGCACGACAACAGCGCTAAATAAAAATCCACTGGACAGGCTGTGGAGCAGCACAGGTAACGCACGACAACAGCGCCAAATAAAAATCCACTGGACAGGCTGTGGAGCAGCACAGGTAACGCACGACAACAGTGGTAAAAAATAAAATAAAAATCCACTGGACAGGCTGTGGAGCAGCACAGGTAACACACGACAACAGTGGTAAAAAATAAAATAAAAATCCACTAGACAGGCTGTGGAGCAGCACAGGTAACACACGACAACAGTGCTAAAAAAAAAAAATCAAAATCCACTGGACAGGCTGTGGAGCAGCACAGGTAACGCACGACAACAGTGGTAAAAAATAAAATAAAAATCCACTAGACAGGCTGTGGAGCAGCACAGGTAACACACGACAACAGTGCTAAAAAAAAAAATCAAAATAAAAATCCACTGGACAGGCTGTGGAGCAGCACAGGTAACGCACGACAACAGTGGTAAAAAATAAAATAAAAATCCACTGGACAGGCTGTGGAGCAGCACAGGTAACACACGACAACAGTGGTAAAAAATAAAATAAAAATCCACTAGACAGGCTGTGGAGCAGCACAGGTAACACACGACAACAGTGCTAAAAAAAAAAAATCAAAATCAAAATCCACTGGACAGGCTGTGGAGCAGCGCAGGTAACACACGACAACAGTGCCAAAAAATAAAATAAAAATCCACTGGACAGGCTGTGGAGCAGCACAGGTAACACACGACAACAGTGGTAAAAAATAAAATAAAAATCCACTGGACAGGCTGTGGAACAGCACAGGTAACGCACGACAACAGTGCTAAAAAATAAAATAAAAATCCACTGAACAGGCTGTGGAGCAGCACAGGCAACGCACGACAACAGTGCTAAAAAATAAAATAAAAATCCACTGAACAGGCTGTGGAGCAGCACAGGTAACGCACGACAACAGCGCTAAAATAAAATAAAAATCCACTGAACAGGCTGTGGAGCAGCACAGGTAACACACGACAACAGTGCTAAAAAATAAAATAAAAATCCACTGAACAGGCTGTGGAGCAGCACAGGTAACACACGACAACAGTGCTAAAAAATAAAATAAAAATCCACTGAACAGGCTGTGGAGCAGCACAGGTAACACACGACAACAGTGCTAAAAAATAAAATAAAAATCCACTGGACAGGCTGTGGAACAGCACAGGTAACGCACGACAACAGTGCTAAAAAATAAAATAAAAATCCACTGAACAGGCTGTGGAGCAGCACAGGCAACGCACGACAACAGCGCTAAAATAAAATAAAAATCCACTGAACAGGCTGTGGAGCAGCACAGGTAACACACGACAACAGTGCTAAAAATAAAATAAAAATCCACTGAACAGGCTGTGGAGCAGCACAGGTAACACACGACAACAGTGCTAAAAAATAAAATAAAAATCCACTAGGCAAGCTGTGGAGCAGCACGACAACAGTGCTATAAAATAAAACAAAAATAAAAACGAAAGCGTTAGCAAGCTAGTTAGCCTGCCAACGCTGATGAAGGCCAGCTGATAAAAGAGCTCCGTCGCGATGCTTCGACCGTTAGAGGTCTTCCTTAGGCGTTGGAGCACGGTGAAAAAGTAAAAAAAAGTAAAAAAGTAATAAAGTCTTGAAAAAGACTTAATTCAAAGAACTCAAACAGCTCAGTTCAAACAGCTAACAGATACAGCAGAACACCGCTGTGCTCCGGAACAGGAAGTCAACTGTGATGACTGTGTCAAAGTCCAACACCAAATCCACTCCCTTTAACATCAATGAATTTTCAAATAATTGTCATCATAAACATACTTTTACAGCTGCTCACAAGAAGGAAAGGACATGCAACTGTTTTATCAAGCCATGACAATGTAAACATGACAAATTACCTTTTTAGATGGCTCCAAATGCTTTCTTCAGCTCGTTCAGCACATGCGCAAGAACAGCTGTGGCTGGAGCGCTCCACTGTGATTAAGGAAGCGATTAGAGCCATTTTCAACAGCCAACAAAATAATTATTTTATATACGCAGCATCCAGTGCAGAGCGCGTGGCAGTCGATGGAACAAAGCACAGCCTCCAGCTGGGAACACAGTGGGGGGGTCATCATGATGATGTGCGTGCAAGTGCGCAGATCAAAGTCGTGCAAGTGTCAGGGGGCCTTAAGTCATCAAGGTTTGGAAAGTCCCCAGATATAGCGAGAAAGTTGCCAAGTTGGCAACTCTACACTCAGTGGCACTTCGTCTTTTTTAAAGCTTAAGACAATTAAATATTCAGTAAGAAGACTTTCTGAAAGGTTTTACATAAAAATGACAAATCATTTTTAATATTTTTCAACAATCTTAAGCCTCTGGGGTCCAAGAGCATTTTTTGGACAGTTCACTCGCCTGGCATAAATGTTTAATTATGGTTGTTAACAGGTGTCCCTGCATCCCACAATCAAGTTTCATGTCTCTTTTTTTTCAGGACAACCTGTACTTTCAGAATATATATGCTATAGTTGTGTTTTATGTGTAATAAAGGAAAAAGTGGAAAATAATTTTCCACACACATTTATTCAAAACACACAGTAAACTATAATAAACAACTGTTTTGACACTTTGTAAAGGTAATTTGAGGTCTTGTGTGAAAGACTGTACAACAAAAAGGTTCAAACAATAACCACAAATGCACATTTTGAACAATATATTCAAAATGGTTTATGTGTTTTGTTTGTCTTCATCTCAAAGCAATTTCTGTCTGCTATTACACAAAGGTCACGTCACAAAGTTCTACAATGAAGTTGACTGTGTGTGTTGACTGTGGCTGCACTGTGAAAGCAGCTTTCACACTTCGAGGCTCATTCACACTCTGAGGAGAGGCCCCTCCCCCCTCACTCCATTGCTTTACGCCGCAGCGAGAGAGCTTGCCACAGGCTTATTCAATAACATTCACAGGTAATGAGGAGTGGAGCATCTCTAAAACTCTCACACTCTGTGTTTGAGCACGTGAGATTGTCATCAGAGGCCCTCCGTCTGCTCCCTTTCACTAATGGTGCAGGGCGCATTGGAGCAAGCAGCCAGATGGCTATTCAAACAGGCCAACTAGTAACACATCACTGCTAAAAAAAAAAAAACAATCTTGGTTTATCACGTGAAGTAAATCTGCCCTACGATTGGATTTTGGAAAACCATGTGACGGTGAACCAATTCCGATTGGACACTCAGATTGTGCACCTCATCACACAGCTTCTATGAAGAGTACAAAGATGGTGGATGGCTGGCTCGAAAGTCCGCGGAGTTAACTTTTTAGCAAAAAAAAAAAAAGAAGTTTCTATCTCATATCATTAAAAAGTTATTTATAATTTAGTAAAGCTTGGTCTCAGCCGCCGTATATGATGGCGTCGGCCCCAGAGGGTTAACTCAATGTCTGATGACCAATGCGTCGCCTGTCCTTATTTTCTTCTATATTTAATACATTTTTTTCTCTGTGTACATGTTTTTGAATTTTTAGTATTATTTAATTTAGGTCTTAATATTTTCATCTATTTTGCTTTGTTTTCCTCTGTTATTTTTATTTAGTATGTAAATATAAAAAGAAAATGTGGCTTGTTTTTCTTTTGCTTTAACATGCATAATATTTTGACAATGTAATTATCAGACTGTTATTTATGTTTCAACTATGGTTCTGTTCGTCAAAATGATAACTTGTTAATAATTTGTGTCTTATGCATGGATGCTTAGGATGAGAAAAAAAAAAGACAGCAATCCAAAGTCTTGGTAAATTAAAAGACAGCAACTATTCGCAGCAAAGCGGAAAGGGGGGGAAGGGGGGTCTGGGGGATGCCCCCCTGGACATTTTAAGAATTTAAGTGCCCTGTGGTGCATTATTTGGATTAAATTTGGACTTGAAACAGCTGTTAAATTTCTCTTGTGATCTCATGCAGTATGGCATGTTGTACCATCCTGTAGGAGTATATACACAATAGTTTACAAATATAGTTAACTCATGCAAAAAACTTAATTGATTTAGTTTGGTTTTCATTGGGCTCAAAGACTAGGCAATTAAAATCTCAATATTCAAAGAACTAGTTAACTTCGAAATTGCTTTCAGACTAGATAAAGATACATAACATTCTGCTTAAGATCAACTGACTTTTGTATGTCATCACAGATGACATTACCATGTATACATACTATTATAGTAAATACATATACAGTCAGCCTGTTTGTCTGCTCTGAACACTGACATGACATCTAATCAGTCATTCTATACCGATTCAGATTCAGGAACAAAAGAAAAAAAATAAAATAAAATTAATTCTGCTAAATTACAGGGCTGTGAAATGAAAATTATGAAATCTGAGGAAAATTTGCAAGGGGTCTTGGAGGGGGGGGGTGCACAGCATCCAGGAGCCGGGGTCTAGGGCCCTAATGGGGCCCCAGAATTAAATTTTTATCTAATGAAACTTTTTCAGCATCTCCTGGAAGAACAAATCTCAAAATTAGTGGATATTTAAATGATCCTACATTCAACCTTTTATTTGACCTGTCAGTGATGATGTTGAAATAACAGAATATGACGTGGAAGTAGGACCTGGAATGATTTTCCTTTTAATTGTAAACCAAATTATACATTAACTCAGAACAATTAAACTACATGAAATTCATACAGACTGAAAAGACTGTTACAGCATTTCAAAAACCAGAGCTAAAGATTGGAGAATATTTGGAAAATCAGAATAAAATATCAATAACATACCTTATAGTAAAAAGTCACTTATATTCTTGTGTAAATTCATGCAGCCTAAATCCATTCAAAGCCACAATGTCTTTTTTACAATGAAAGAAAGTCTAGATTAGTGAAAATGTCACATAATCTTGTCTAAAATCCTGTTGGAACAGCGGAATGTTTATTTTCCAGGGAGATAAAAATTCTTACCGTGCTTCCTGAGAGGGCACAGTTCACTTTTCCCGTTTCTTTTCTTTCAGGTGTGTTGATGAAGCCAGCGACGATTCCACAGATTCTTGTCCTTATAAGACACTTGTTCAAACCATCTTTCTCGCCATCTTCTCTCTGTGCGACATCGCTCCGTGACACAGACATGCTGCACAAATCTTTTAAAAACTTGAAAGCTCTAAAAGTTTGGGATGTCCACATGCTACGTTTAGCTTAAGCGGCGCACAAGAGCAACACAGCGTCGCCGCAGCAACCAACCAGTCCTGCTTTACGACAACTGTCATAACAGCTACGCTTTGAGTGGCATTTTTCCTCTGTGAAAGTCCGCGGATCCGAGGAAATTGATTTGTATCTGTAACACACAGATCAGTGTTCGCGGACATATAAAACTTACACGATGTCGTAAAAAAAGAGAACGCTTTGCGATAAGCATTTTAAAAACTCAGTGATGTTCACGATTAAAGAGTACATCACCAACACCCCACCCCACCCCCGCCCATGATGAAATCCGTGGAGTTTTCAAAGCCCTGAAATTATCTCCTATAAGTTCATCTGAACATTAAATCATCAACATACCTGTGTTTGTGACGAATTGTGAAGTTAAAAGCGAAATGAACGACGAACTGGTGAACGGGTAGAAATTTTGTTGAAGACAGATTTGGCGCAGGAAGCTCAGAAAGCTGTCTGGGACATGGAGACATACCGCACTATGCCTTGTCTCGCACCGCTAATGTAAAAGCGTAAAGAGAATCTGCGGTGGTAGAGTCGCCGCTATTTTTAACCAATCAAAATGCATGTCGTCTTCACGCTGCGGATTCTGAGATGGCCGCCTCCATCTCTGGTAAACACACCACTATTTTATGATAAATTTCTCAGTGATTTGGAGTTTTTCCCCTAAAATACCATTTCACGGATTTGAGGAAATAAAAATTAAAGTTTTGCTAATTCTTTTAGACGGCAGGATTTTGCAAAAAAGACGGAAATCCATCCAAAGATGGCGAATAAGCATCCATGCTTATGAGAATTTTGTCTTGGTGAGCCATTTTTCCTAAAAAAAACAAACATTGGAGAATGGTATGTTACAAAGCTGCACATAATCAAAGGGACAATAACCCAACAATCAAAGAAAGAAGAGGAAGAGGAGAAAGCTGAAGTGGAGGTCAATGAAGATCTGAAAGGATCAGGAGCCGAGTCTGCAGCAGGCTCTGGACCAGAACCACACAGGGACAACATGAAAAGAAAGAATTGTCTTCTGCAATAGGAGACAGAATGTTTCATAATGCAACAAATGAGATAAAAGTAAAATCTAATTTAGATCCAGAAAAACACACAAATTCATCAGAAGCGGAACCAAGCTGCTCCTCTCCTACCTGCTCCCTGCTCCTCTTCTGCTCCTCCAGTTGTCTCTGCAGGCTTTCTGCTCGCTCTTCAGCTTCATCTGCCTGCTGCTGCAAGACTTTGATCTTGTTCTTCACGGCCACAATGCTGTTGGCACTGCAGCTCATACTGTCGTCTGCTGCAGGGGTCAGCACACCAACATCCATTCAAATCAAATCAAATCAATTTTATATATATAGCGCCAAATCACAACAAACAGTTGCCCCAAGGCGCTTTATATTGTAAGGCAAGGCCATACAATAATTACGGAAAAACCCCAACCGTCAAAACGACCCCCTGTGAGCAAGCACTTGGCGACAGTGGGAAGGAAAAACTCCCTTTTAACAGGAAGAAACCTCCAGCAGAACCAGGCTCAGGGAGGGGCAGTCTTCTGCTGGGACTGGTTGGGGCTGAGGGAGAGAACCAGGAAAAAGACATGCTGTGGAGGGGAGCAGAGATCAATCACTAATGATTAAATGCAGAGTGGTGCATACAGAGCAAAAAGAGAAAGAAACACTCAGTGCATCATGGGAACCCCCCAGCAGTCTAAGTCTATAGCAGCATAACTAAAGGGATGGTTCAGGGTCACCTGATCCAGCCCTAACTAGGGATGGGTATCGCGAACCGGTTCCTTTCGGGTATCGTTAAGAAATGATTTCACCGACATCAATAAGCTTTGTGCTTAACGATTCTGTTATCGGTCCTTCAGAGTGGCCGTTGTTTTGGTGGGTGTTTGTCAGGAAAATGATCATTTCTCTACATTGATTACAGACCCTGTAGCGGGTCCTTAATCAACTTTTCTGCAGTGCGGCTTTGCTTTGAACCTTGAACCAATCAAAGCGTGGTTCGCAGATTGAAGCAATGCTTCGGTCGATTGCTTTGTTTATTTCTTTCTTTCGCTTAATTTTCCCCGCTAAAACCCTAAAGAGCATACGTCTGTGAGTATTATTTACCTTTTCTATGTTAAACCGACCTGTTATGGTCTTCTGAAACAGTTGATAGATGTATTTTATAACTTAAAAACGGGAGAGATGCTAACGCGTTAGCATGTCTATGGCATTTTCAATGTTAAAAGTTAACATTTAGCATTTGCAGCCGTCATCACGTTCGGGTGCATTTGTTTTCAAATTGTAATATTCCTTAAATTTATTTCTGCTTATATATTAATAATCTAATGATTATTATTTACAATTTTAGAGAAAGAGACAAAAAGAACCTGAATAGAAACACAACAGAAAAAATATAATAGCAACTAACAATGACAATAAATAAATAAATAACAGAAATAAATGTTTCCTGTGAACACCTAGTGACTCTTACTCCTCCATTTCATCCCTGTCTTATTTAAGTTTAATGACAGTTTGTTTTGGTCAAACCATATTTTCAGTTTATTAATTTCTTCAGTGATTTCCTCCAGAACTTTCTGCCAAACTAGAAAACTGCTGCATCCAAGTAAGAGCAGAATACTACTGGAATGAATCTGAATAAGGAAAGTTGTTTTTTTTCTCACTAAATGGATGCTGCACTCACTGCAATTTATCGTCTGGAATAGTCCGATTGCATTTCAGAGCTTCTAGAATTGAAACATTTTCGGGCAGGTCGTGTTGGGGGGTAATTTTGGGTTTCAGCTTTTTTTGTTTTTCACCACTTTCATCCCTGAATATGAGTTGTGATTCACTTTATTACTAACTGGGACTCCTGTCTCGTTGCGAGAAAGAAACGAGAATCATCCTCCGTTCTGTTCACACAGCTCCAAATGTTGAGCGGCTCTCTGACAAGTCAAGATAGAACGATAGAATCCAGTCTGAATTAATAACTTCAAAGTGAAACACAGTTTTGTCTATTTTTATTTATGTCCAGAGATCAAGGATACAGTGACCAATTTCATATTTATTTACTTTAAGACTCAAGGAAATACACAGAAAACCTGTAAAGCCTACTTTTAGTACAAAATTCACGAGGTATCGATAAGGGAATCGATGAGGAATCGGATAGATAAGCAGAATCGTTTATGGCATCGATATCGATAAAACCTTAGCAATACCCATCCCTAGCCCTAACTATAAGCTTTAGCAAAAAGGAAAGTTTTAAGCCTAATCTTAAAAGTAGAGAGGGTGTCTGTCTCCCTGATCCGAATTGGGAGCTGGTTCCACAGGAGAGGAGCCTGAAAGCTGAAGGCTCTGCTTCGCATTCTACTCTTAAAAACCTTAGGAACTACAAGTAAGCCTGCAGTCTGAGAGCGAAGCGCTGTATTCAGTGTCATACTGTGCACTTAAGTCCAAAAACTGCACCCTTGTTTCTGCTAAATTTACCCTGAGTTAGCGATTCGGACTTCAGCAACATACTGGACGGTTCATGAGTGAACTCCTGCTCACAGTGTGACACAACAAAGACTACAACACTGCTGACAAGTAGGATCAGAGTCACTGGCTCACATGTTCTCAGCACAGTTACTTGTTTCACTGACAATCTGGCAACACGACTGTTCTCCCTCAGGCATGACGCAACAACCACAGTGTTGCGCAAACCAGGCTTTGCTTGTGATATCAGCTGAAGATCTGAAACCACAGGCACAGCGGCTGACGGTTTAACCGCCTCAGAAAGCCGGCCCTGCTGTGAACCAACCACCTTTAGAAGTGCTGAAGCTTGCAGGAACCTCAAGCTGGCAGGCCAGACCAACCTACAGCCCTGTAGGCACACAACTGTCTCATAAACACAACCCCTGGCAATAATTATGGAATCACCGGCCTCGGAGGATGTTCATTCAGTTGTTTAATTTTGTAGAAAAAAGCAGATCACAGACATGACACAAAACTAAAGTCATTTCAAATGGCAACTTTCTGGCTTTAAGAAACACTATAAGAAATCAGGAAAAAAAAATTGTGGCAGTCAGTAACGGTTACTTTTTTAGACCAAGCAGAGGGAAAAAAATATGGACTCACTCAATTCTGAGGAATAAATTATGGAATCACCCTGTAAATTTTCATCCCCAAAACTAACAGATGCATCAAATCAGATCTGCTCATTAGTCTGCATCTAAAAAGGAGTGATCACACCTTGGAGAGCTGTTGCACCAAGTGGACTGACATGAATCATGGCTCCAACACGGGAGATGTCAATTGAAACAAAGGAGAGGATTATCAAACTCTTAAAAGAGTGTAAATCATCACGCAGTGTTGCAAAAAGATGTTGGTTGTTCACAGTCAGCTGTGTCTAAACTCTGGACCAAATACAAACAACATGGGAAGGTTGTTAAAAGGCAAACATACTGGCAGACAAGGAAGACATCAAAGCTGTCAAGACAGAAACTTAAAGCAATATGTCTCAAACTCGAAAATGCACAACAAAACAAATGAGGAACGAATGGGAGGAAACTGGAGTCAACGTCTGTGACCGAACTGTAAGAAACCACCTAAAGGAAATGGGATTTACATACAGAAAAGCTAAACGAAAGCCATCATTAACACCTAAACAGAAAAAACAAGGTTACAATGGGCTAAGGAAAAGCAATGGTGGACTGTGGATGACTGGATTAAAGTCATATTCAGTGATGAATCTCAAATCTGCATTGGGCAAGGTGATGATGCTGGAACTTTTGTTTGGTGCCGTTCCAATGAGATTTATAAAGATGACTGCCTGAAGAGAACATGTAAATTTCCACAGTCATTGATGATATGGGGCTGCATGTCAGGTAAAGGCACTGGGGAGATGGCTGTCATTACATCATCAATAAATGCACAAGTTTACGTTGATATTTTGGACACTTTTCTTATCCCATCAATTGAAAGGATGTTTGGGGATGATGAAATCATTTTTCAAGATGATAATGCATCTTGCCATAGAGCAAAAACTGTGAAACATTCCTTGCAAAAAGACACAATAGGGTCAATGTCATGGCTGCAAATAGTCCGGATCTTAATCCAATTGAAAATCTTTGGTGGAAGTTGAAGAAAATGGTCCATACAAGGCTCCAACCTGCAAAGCTGATCTGGTAACAGCAATCAGAGAAAGTTGTAGCCAGATTGATGAAGAGTACTGTTTGTCACTCATTAAGTCCATGCCTCAGAGCCTGCAAGCTGTTATAAAAGCCAGAGGTGGTGCAACAAAATACTAGTGATGTGTTGGAGCGTTCTTTTGTTTTCATGATTCCATAATTTTTTCCTCAGAATTGAGTGATTCCATATTTTTTTCCTCAGAATTGAGTGAGTCCATATTTTTTCCCTCTGCTTGGTCTAAAAAAGTAACCGTTACTGACTGCCACAATTATTTTTCCTCATTTCTTATAGTGTTTCTTAAAGCCAGAAAGTTGCCATTTGAAATGACTTTAGTTTTGTGTCATGTCTGTGATCTGCTTTTTTTTCTACAAATTAAACAACTGAATAACATCCTCCGAGGCCGGTGATTCCATAATTTTTGCCAGGGGTGTACTTTCACCACTTCTACTCTTGTAACTGCACTATTCCACTGGGCCCCCTCTCATTCACACACATGGACTCAGTCTTGCTTCTACTGACTTTCCTTCCCCTTCTCTCCAAAGCATATCTCCACCTCTCCAGACAAGACTCAGCCTGCTCGCTACTCTCACTACAGATCATAATGTCATCTGCAACATCATAGTCCATGGGGACTCCTGTCAGGTTGGACGGATGAGATCAGACCCATCACCACTGCAAACATGAAAGGACTCAGAGCTGATCCTTGGTGTAATCCCACCTCCGCCTTGAATGAGCCTGTCATTCCAACCTGCGCATCTCACTGCTGTCACACTATTCTTGTACATGTCCTGCCACTACCGTCACATGCTTCTCTGCCACGCCAGGCTTCCTCATACATATATACCACAGCTCTTCTCTTGACACCCTGTCATAAGCTTTCTCTAAATTCACAAACCACACAATGTAACTCCTTCTGGCTTTCTCTATACTTCTCCATCAGTATTGTCACAGCAAACATGCCATCTGTAGTGCTCTTTCTTGAAATGAAATCATATTGCTGCTCACAGATCTTCACCTGTTTTCTAAGCCTAGCTTCTACTACTCTTTCCCACAACTTCATGTTGTGGCTGATTAACATTATGCCTCTGTAGTTACTGCAGCTCTGCACATCACCCTTGTTCTTAAAAATCAGAACAAGCACACTTTGTCTCCACTCCTCAGGAATCCTCTCACTTTCCAAGATTTTACTAAACAATCTGGTTCGTAAACATTTGTGTGAGAATGCCATTGGCACCAACTGCCATCCGTACTAAACCCTTGCACTTCCTTCTTTGTACATCATCAGCCGTCTGTCTCGTTTTCCTCATTCACCAGCTCCTCAAAATTCTCCCTCCACTTTCTCAACACTTTCCAGCACATCCTTTACCAGTCTAACTTGCTGCCACATCGTCCTCCCTTCCTTCGTGTTTAACTTCACGATATGCCTTTTACTCATCTTGTATCGTTTCTCTTTCGCCTAACTCGATCTTTTTGTACTTCGTCATCAAATGCATCAACGCCAGCCTGAACACTGCCCCCTACGGCCCTAAAGCATTTTAAGGAGAAGCACAAGTTAAAAAAAATCTCAATAGTCACATAATACTTTAAGTATCCATATGAGTTAGCTCAAGATCAAATAATCCGAACCTTGAAACATCTGAAAAGTTATTTTGCTTGACAGCTTCACCTTTTAAAGAGAAACAGCCGCATTAGCATGCTATTAGCCTCGTTTGCTGAAGCTAGCGAACCCTGAAAAAAGTGTTCGCGGCCTAAATAACTGCTCGCAGCTGTTTTGTTCTATGAGCATCGAACGCTAATCACGTCAGCGTTTAACTTTACCGTAACAGCGTCCGAGTCGACTGTAACACAAGAACCGATCCGGATCCTGGAACTACGGAGTTAAGTGAAGCCGTCAGTCGCCATGTTGCTACTCCCTCACAAACAAAACGAAACCAGACGACCACAACAAAGTGAAAAGACGCAACAAAGACACGCGGTCTGTACAAAAACAATAAACTCTTCCATAAAACGGCATTGTGGTGCCGCTTTAACAGAATAACGTCAAATGTGATGATTGATTTTCTTTGATTTTTGTGTCCTTCAGGACCAAATAATAAACTTGAGATTTCCATATTTCACCTGAATTCAACACTTAATTTGGACACGCCCCCCACGGCTCAGCGCTGCAGTGACGTCATCACTGAACTCCTGTCTTATCAAAAATCAACAGTTTGAGCCGTAAGTACAAAAAGCCTGTTTAACTTGACCACCTGTCCCCATGAGGCGGACACACACAGACGGACATGTCAGAAGGTGTAATTAATGGTTTGCATGTTGGACTGGGACGCCAGCGATCCGGTGTCTGACACCGGGTCGCTCCTGATTGCAGCCACGCTCCCAACTAGCACAGGGAGGAAGTGAGAGACACGTGCTGTGGTGCCCTGTCTGGAAACAAGCTTCGTGTTTTCGTTCAAGACTGTCTGGCTGGGGAGACTCTTCGGTTTGGGTGAGCATGTGAAGGCAGCGCAGTCTCAGTCTCAGTTGACAACTGGTAAAACTACATTATCTTTTAAAAATCCCCTGATCATCTTGAAGCGGAAAGCTATTATTAGATTTTTTATTTATCCCCGGGGATATGTCAAAGTCATCCAAAGTGCCTAAAAGAGCCGAAGCGGACACTTGCTCATCAGACAACAGCGCAACGCTAAGTAGCATAGCCGCCATGCTAGAAGATCACCGAGCAAGCATCGCAGCTGACTTTAAAGTATTGTTTGCCGCACTGGAACTGAGGCTCAAAAAAATCCAGCTGGCGATAATAGACCACAGCCAGCGAATTGATACTTTGGAATCGCATGCTGAACGACAGGGACCAACGAATCAAGCACTCGAGGAGAAGTGTGCAGCATTAAGCCGGTAACAGCTAAAACCATCGATCTCGAGAGCCGCAGCCGCAGGAATAATATTAGGATAATTGGCCTTCCAGAATCCATCGAGGGATCCAGGCCCACAACTTTCTTTGCTGTTGTTGGGTTTGCACCCTGTTTTTAAAGAATGAGAGGCACAAACACTGAAACCAGTTAGAGAGAGACAAATATATATATTTTTTGCTCTGCGCAGAGGAGGAGAACCAGAAACAGCTGTAAGTGCTCAGCTTCAAAGCTCTCCCAAATCCCCTCCTCTGGCCCAGCCTTTTATTTAGTTCATCAACATGAGAAAAAACAAACAAGGACAGTCGGGAGAGGTTACACATGAGTCATGTCTGCAGGAGGGTGATAGGTAAGATAGGTAACGGCTGAAACCTTCCATTCCTGCAACATGAGCCTTGTGGCTCGTCAAAGCAGGATAAGGCAAAATGAAAATAGTTTGCTCAATCATGAAGAATGCAGACAACAAGTCTTTCTTTCTAAAACCTCCTCTTCTCACAAAGAGGAAAAATAATAAGCAAAACTATAAGAAAATAAATAATAATAATATAAGCATAAACTAAAGAAAATAAATGATAATAAGAGCAATGAACTATATAAAATCCTTGACAGCTGTCCTCCTGGTGGAAGTACTCGGTAACCAGACTCTACAGTCCCCGCCAGAAACTGGACCGGGCTCTCAGGACATTGACCGCCCAAACCTCAGCCTTGCGCTCATCCCCAGGCCAGTGATTCTACGACTCCACCGCTACCAGATGAAGGAACTGATCATCCGCGAGGCTCATAAAGGAGGAGGGAGTCCTAAGCTACCAGGGTTCATCGATCCAGATTTTTGAAGATTACACACCAGAAGTTGCGGTGGAGCGGGCTAAGTATCGGTCGGTGATGGCAGATCTCTACAAACTCTCTTTACAGCCGTCCCTTCTCTTCCCGGCCCATTTACAGATCACTCTGGAGGGCGGCGTGAGGAGGAGTTCTGAATCGCCCGATGAGGCCTCCGCCTTTGTGGCACAATTTCAAATGAGCACCAGGAAGAGCTGAATTTCCTGTCGGCTAGCTAGACCTGACAGGAGCTGGGCTAGAAGTGTCTTATTTTTCACCTTTTTTTTCTCTTCATAAATTTACTTGTCCATCTTTTTTTCTCGATTGGTAGTCGTTATTAGATTACGAGATCTGTTAGAAAAGTATCCGACCTTTTTATTTTTTTTGCAAAAACCATATGGATTTGAATCACGTGTGATTGCATCAGCCAAGCTTGAACCTTCGTGCGCATGCATAGTTTTTTCACGACTGTCGGTTGCGTCATTCGCCTGTGAGCAGGCTTTGTGTGAGCAGTGGTCCACCCCTCTCGTCCGATTTTATTGCGAATAAAATGTCTGAAGGATTTGGAGCTTTGCTGCATCAAATTTTTCCAGAAACTGTGAGAGACCTCCAGCTGGACACCATTCGGAAAATTCAGATGGCTTTCAGGGAAGATTTTATGGGGATTACACAGATTAAGGAGTGATCCAGCTTGTTTAAAGACCACCCACAGCATCTGAGAGCGCAGCGCACTCTGAGCGCTGATCGACAGGCTGAAACTCCGCTGAAACAACCAGATCATTTCCAAAGTGAAGGCTTTGTTGATCCGGGACGTCGTCTGACTTACACAAAAATGGCAGAAGACGTGGACATCACCACTTTATCGGCACATTCCACTGTTACAGGAGTTTTTGTCATGGAAAGAGAAGCGGAGGGATGCGCCACGGAGCCACTCATGGCGCGGACAAAACCACCTCCGTGTTGGTCTCACAGGATGGCTTTCAGGTGGCTTTCAGACGTGTGACTATCTGAGAAATTGTGAATGAGCTGGACATGCCAGAACATGTCCTGTGAGGCTTCATCACGGCGTTGCTTTGCGCCATGCGGCTCCGTCCCGACGCGCAAATTTCTCCGCTCCATGACTAAAACTCCTGTAACAGTGGAATGTGCCGTTCATTTCCAAAGTGAAGGCTTTGTTGATCCGGGACGTCATCTGACTTCCACAGAAATTGCAGAAGACATGGACATCAGCACTTTTTAAGCACATTGAGACAGATGTGCGGAGAAATTCGCGCGTCGGGATGGAGCCGCATGGTGCAAAGCAACGAAGCATGCAGCAAAGCTCCAAATCGTTCAGACATTTTATAGACATTTTATGCAATAAAAAAACGACGAGGGGGGTGGACCAGTGCTCACACAAAGCCTGCTCACAGCGAATGATGCAACCGACAGGCGTGAAAAAACTCACGCATGCACACGAAGGTTCAAGCTTGGCTGATGCAATCACACGTGATTCAAATCCATATGGTTTTTGCAAAAAATAAAAAGGTCGGATACTTTTCTAACAGACCTCGTATTATGCTGAGTTAGCCCGAGAGCTAATAATGCTCTGTCACTTTAACGTAGTTGTTCTGGGGGGAAAAAGACCAGTTTCATTTGAATTCTGGGTTCTCAGAGGGACACTGGATGTCCAGCTCTCCACAATTTCACTGATACTTACTGGACTGGTAAGCATTGAAAGCTGAGATAGACATGTCCAACTGTCCTCTGACATGCCGAAACGGAGGTGTTCCTTTGTCTCGCTTCCAAAGCGAATCGGTCTTTACACGCGAAGCCTCCGTGTGGCTTTCCATGACAAAATCTCTTGTTAAAAGTGAAATCTGACGGAAAATGGCTGATGTCCAGCTCTTGTGATAACCAGAGAAAGAGCACACGACGGTCTCGTATCCACAGAGCCATCTGTTTAGAAATGGTCCGGTGGCTTGTGCCGCATCGTCGCAGCTCGGAGTGCGGCACGTCGAGTGTCCTTAAAGGGGTCCTTAAAGCTGTAGTAACAGACCTTATTCTCTGTGAAGCCTGTAAAATTTTCACCGAAAGCCAGATCAATTTTTCGAATGGTTTCCAGGTGCCAGTCTCTAACAGCTTCTGAAAAAATTCTGATGGAAAAAAAGTCCAAATCATTCCGCCATTTCCAGACAATGAAAATCCGACGAGGGGGCGGGACCACTCCTTCCCAAGGTGTGCTCACAGGCGAATGACGTCTCCGACAGGCGTGGAAAAACTCACGCATGCGCATGAGGGTTCAAGCATGTCTGACATAAAACATATGAATCAAATCCATATAGTTTTTGAAAAAAATAAAAAGGACCTATACTTTATTGACAGACCTCGTATTACAAGTTACAATGAGAGTGTGTCTCTTCCGTTTTCCTTTCTTTTCATTCCTCAGTTAACCACAGGACTATTTAGTATTAGCACTTCTGATATGCTCATTTTATAGTTTTACTTATTCAACTTTGTGTTTGATTTCAGGTATGACACAGGGTCATAGCACATTTTGTAAAATGATGCTGGGCTACAAGCCAAAACGTACAAAAGTCAAACTTAATAACATTGGGCTTCTAACTTGCCAGTAAAAGCTGCAAGAGCTGAGAAAGTAAGAAAGAAGAAGACAGATGTGGAAGAAAAGGAAGTTTAAAAGTTCATGTTTGTGTTGGTTTGATAGATGGGAGGGAAAGGCGATCCTCACTTTAGTTTTTATGTTTGTTACCTGTGCTGTGTGTACTTTCACTGTTTATTGTGCTGAATCTGTTCAGAAAAGTCCATTTCCATCTGGCCGCTCGCTCCTTGAGACTGTCTGCTGTTTGAGACTGGAGTGTGGCCAGCGTCACCGTGCGGGTGCTGCTGGCGGACGGATCATCTCATTAAACACCGGTGGGCTTTTAAATGCTGCGATCAAACGCACTAAAATTTTGACACATCTAACAGACCTCAATGCAGACATAATGTTTCTTCAGGAGACACACGTGTGTAACTCTGACATAAGAAAATTAAGTAGACCATGGGGTGAACACATTTTACACTCCAAATTCAATCCTAAACACAAGGGCCACAGCCATAGTAATCAGAAAAAAATGTCAATTTTACTAAGGATAAAGTAATAACAGACTCAAACGCGGCCCTTATATACAGTAGTGTTCAGAATAATAGTAGTGCCATGTGACTAAAAGATTAATCCAGGTTTTGAGTATATTTCTTATTGTTACATGGGAAACAAGGTACCAGTAGATTCAGTAGATGCTCACAAATCCAACAAGACCAAACATTCATGATATGCACGCTCTTAAGGCTATGAAATTGGGCTATTAGTAAAAAAAAAAAGTAGAAAAGGGGGTGTTCACAATAATAGTAGTGTGACATTCAGTCAGTGAGTTCGTCAATTTTGTGGAACAAACAGGTGTGAATCAGGTGTCCCCTATTTAAGGATGAAGCCAGCACCTGTTGAACATGCTTTTCTCTTTGAAAGCCTGAGGAAAATGGGACGTTCAAGACATTGTTCAGAAGAACAGTGTAGTTTGATTAAAAAGTTGATTGGAGAGGGGAAAACGTATACGCAGGTACAAAAAATTATAGGCTGGTCATCTACAATGATCTCTCTCTCTCAATTTCTCTCAAAAATTCTTGAAAGGGTAGTTGTAAAACAGCTAACTGATCATCTGCAGAGGAATGGTCTATTTGAAGAGTTTCAGTCAGGTTTTAGAATTCATCATAGTACAGAAACAGCATTAGTGAAGGTTACAAATGATCTTCTTATGGCCTCAGACAGTGGACTCATCTCTGTGCTTGTTCTGTTGGACCTCAGTGCTGCTTTTGATACTGTTGACCATAAAATTTTATTACAGAGATTAGAGCATGCCATAGGTATTAAAGGCACTGCGCTGCGGTGGTTTGAATCATATTTATCTAATAGATTACAATTTGTTCATATAAATGGGGAATCTTCTTCACAGACTAAGGTTAATTATGGAGTTCCACAAGGTTCTGTGCTAGGACCAATTTTATTCACTTTATACATGTTTTCCTTAGGCAGTATTATTAGACGGTATTGCTTAAATTTTCATTGTTACGCAGATGATACCCAGCTTTATCTATCCATGAAGCCAGAGGACACACACCAATTAGCTAAACTGCAGGATTGTCTTACAGACATAAAGACATGGATGACCTCTAATTTCCTGCTTTTAAACTCAGATAAAACTGAAGTTATTGTACTTGGCCCCACAAATCTTAGAAACATGGTGTCTAACCAGATCCTTACTCTGGATGGCATTACCCTGTCCTAAAAGTTCCCTGAAAAGCCTTCAGTTAATTCAAAATGCTGCAGCTAGAGTACTAACGGGGACTAGAAGGAGAGAGCATATCTCACCCATATTGGCCTCTCTTCATTGGCTTCCTGTTAATTCTAGAATAGAATTTACAATTCTTCTTCTTACTTATAAGGTTTTGAATAATCAGGTCCCATCTTATCTTAGGGACCTCATAGTACCATATCACCCCAATAGAGCGCTTCGCTCTCAGACTGCAGGCTTACTTGTAGTTCCTAGGGTTTGTAAGAGTAGAATGGGAGGCAGAGCCTTCAGCTTTCAGGCTCCTCTCCTGTGGAACCAGCTCCCAATTCAGATCAGGGAGACAGACACCCTCTCTACTTTTAAGATTAGGCTTAAAACTTTCCTTTTTGCTAAAGCTTATAGTTAGGGCTGGATCAGGTGACCCTGAACCATCCCTTAGTTATGCTGCTATAGACTTAGACTGCTGGGGGTTCCCATGATGCACTGTTTCTTTCTCTTTTGCTCTGTATGCACCACTCTGCATTTAATCATTAGTGATCGATCTCTGCTCCCCTCCACAGCATGTCTTTTTCCTGGTTCTCTCCCTCAGCCCCAACCAGTCCCAGCAGAAGACTGCCCCTCCCTGAGCCTGGTTCTGCTGGAGGTTTCTTCCTGTTAAAAGGGAGTTTTTCCTTCCCACTGTGCCAAGTGCTTGCTCACAGGGGGTCGTTTTGATAGTTGGGGTTTTTCTGTGATTATTGTATGGCTTGCTTACAATATAAAGCCTTGGGTCAACTGTTTGTTGTGATTTGGCACTATATAAATGAAATTGATTTGATTTGATTGATCTCAAATGCTTTAAAATGGAAAAAAAAAAAAAAAAAAAACAGAGACGCGAGGAAGAAAACAACCATCAAATGGATAGAAGAATAACCAGAATGGCAAAGACTCACCCATTGATCAGCTCCAGGATGATCAAAGACAGTCTGGAGTTACCTGTAAGTGCTGTGACAGTTAGAAGACGCCTGTGTGAAGCTAATTTATTTGCAAGAATCCCCCGCAAAGTCCCTCTGTTAAATAAAAGACATGTGCAGAAGAGGTTACAATTTGCCAAAGAACACATCAACTGGCCTAAAGAGAAATGGAGGAATAGTTTGTGGACTGATGAGAGTAAAATTGTTCTTTTTGGGTCCAAGGGCCACAGACAGTTTGTGAGACGACCCCCAAACTCTGAATTCAAGCCACAGTTCACAGTGAAGACAGTGAAGCATGGTGGTGCAAACATCATGATATGGGCATGTTTCTCTACTATGGTGTTGGGCCTATATATCACATACCAGGTATCATGGATCAGTTTGGATATGTCAAATACTTGAAGCGGTCATGTTGCCTTATGCTGAAGAGGACATGCCCTTGAAATGGGTGTTTCAACTAGACAATGACCCCAAGCACACTAGTAAACCAGCAAAATCTTGGTTCCAAACCAACAAAATTATTGCCTCGCAGATGTGAAGAAATCATGAAAAACTGTGGTTATACAACTAAATACTAGTTTAGTGATTCACAGGATTGCTAAAAAAGCAGTTTGAACATAATAGTTTTGAGTTTGTAGCATCAACAGCAGATGCTACTATTATTGTGAACACCCTCTTTTCTACTTTTTTTTTTTTACTAATAGCCCAATTTCATAGCCTTAAGAGTGTGCATATCATGAATGCTTGGTCTTGTTGGATTTGTGAGAATCTACTGAATCTACTGGTACCTTGTTTCCCATGTAACAATAAGAAATATACTCAAAACCTGGATTAATCTTGTTAGTCACATAGCACTATGTATTCTGAACACTGCTGTAGTTGTCACTGGCATATTATTGTTATTAGTGTCTGTCTGTGCACACAACTGGGATGATCATAATTGTGTAAGTTCATTGTTCACTGCCATTCCAAATTTAGACTCTCATTCACTGATAATGGGAAGGGATATGAACTGTGTGATAAACACATCCTTGGACAGGTCTAGACCACGATCTTCTTTAACTGCAAGGAAATGTTTTCTACGTTTGTATCCCTCTGCAAAACAATATTCCTTCTTCTCTCAGGTGCACCGTTCATTCTCTAGAATAGACTATTTTTTTAATAGATAAAAAACAAATTCCAACTATTGTATCTACCCAGTACTTATAACGGTGTCAGACCATGCCACAGTAATTCTAGACCTTCACTTTACTATGACGCCAAAGAGATTTAGACACTGGAGGCTTGACCCTCTCTTGCTGGCTGATGTTAACTTCTGTAAAAGCATTACTGACTCATTAAATTTTTTCTATGAGTTTAACAGAAAGGATGAGATCTCCCCGTCTTTATTATGGGATACCCTCAAAGCTTACATTAGGTGTTAAATTATTTCTCTCACCTCTCATGCAAATAAAACACAGAGCGCTAGACAGAAGGAATTAGAAGACACATCACAAATCTAGATAACACTCTCACGTCCACATATACACCAGATTTATATAAAGAAAGGATAAAAATTAGAACAGAACTGGAGGACTTTTTTGACAAGTTGGTTCTACCTAAAGTCTCTCCCGTGCATAACCTTAGACTAGATTCTCCTCTCCTCTTTGCTCCTCCTTTGGTGGAGCAATAACCTTGTCTATTGTTGCGGTGACGTATTAAACCTTCAACTATAACTGAACTTGAAGCTAGACTGCTTGAAATTTGAACTTCAAGTCTGGTGAATGTTCAGTCAGTGGACAGTCTTGCAGATAGTTTGAATTCAGCGCTAAAAACAACACTTGACAAGATTGCGCCTCCTCTATTAAGGCCACTCCTTCCCGAGGCACGGTCACCTTGGTTCATCGGTTACTTACGTGACCTGAAGCAGAAGGTTGGAGGTTTGGAACGGAAATGGCGTCGTTCCAAATTAGAGGTGCTCCACCTTGCGTGGCTTGATGCTATTTTAGATTGTAAGCATGCAGTATTGACTCCAAAGCGGGCCTATTATTCTGATTTGATCAATAGAAACAAGCACAACTCAAAGTTTTTGTTTGATATGGTAGCATTTCTCATTGATGGACAGACATCTGTTAGTCGTTCTCCCTTTTCATCACAGGACTTCCTGGATTATTTCAAGAAGAAAATAGAAGATATTAGGTTGAGCGTACACCTTGGTCCAGTCACTGCACCCTGCTATGGAGGTGGGGGCTACCACTGAGGCGTTACCTAGATTTACAGAATTTAGCAGTATTTCACGTGCTGATGAAACTTGTGATGTCTACAAAAAGCACAACCTGCCTTTTTGATCCCGTACCAACAAAACTGTTTAAGGATCTATGGCCTATTCTTGGGCCAACTGTGCTGGAAATTGTTAACCTTTCACTAACCTCTGACAAGCCGGCCATGCTGCCTGGCACCTCTGGTGGCTGGACCCACAATGCACACTCCCACACCAGGCATAGGTGTAAAAGAAGTCAACTTTATTCCAGGCTCTAATTTGGTACACATGTTATCAGGCAGCGGAGCAGAGGTACAATCAGAGTTAGGCAGAGATGCAGTCATAGACGGGCAGGGGTCGGAGGCACAAGCAAACACAGAGTTCAAACATGAGGCAAGCGGCGTGGTCGAGGCGAGCAGAGCAATAATCGGTACACGGCTAGACAAAAACAGGACTGAGATCAAGAGGCTGGAATGTGTGCAAGAAGCGAAGACAAACTGGCAGTGAGCTGTGAGACTGTGAGGGTTTAAATAAGGAGCAAACAAATCAGGGTGATGTGAAGCAGATGTTAATTTGGTACACGTGAGGAACAATGTAGAAAGGGGCGTGGCAAGTGGGCAAAGATTGTGCACTGTGCAAGATAGTGAGGGAGGACTAAACAAGGTGGAGTGATGTAAGAGGCAAAGATACATGAACAGGTGCCAAGAAAGTGAGTGAGTGGAAACACGAAACAAACAGAATCAAAGTGAGGAACAAAGACATAATGGCAGGTGCTGAGCGTGAACATAATAAGCTGGGCGTGAGGAAAAACAGGGAACAATGAACAGAACTAAATCAAAATATAATACTACTATAATCAAGAACTAAAATCAGACATGAGAACTAGAAGAAACTACATGAGACCTGATCAGGGAATAATAAGAACATAAACACTAAGACAAAACTAAACTGGAACTGACAAATGACTGAAGAATACAATAAAGATAACCAGATGACAAAATCAACAAGCAAAGACTAAATAATAAACTGAAAGCAAAATCCGATATTAAAATACAACAGAAAATAACAGAAATGAGAACAGCAAAAATAAACAGATGACAACTAAATGATAAACAATGAAAACACAACCTGGCAGAACTAGAATGGAACTGAATTATGGCAGAAGTATCAAAGAAACAAAGTGAAAATGAAAAACAACAGAGAATAAACATGATGAAAATAAACAACTAATAACTCAGAGCTGGGGCAGATGGCGGGTAAAAGAAAGGACTGGCACCTCCCTACCGAGCTGACCTGGTCGAGCCCTATGTACCGGCTTGGGCTCTGTGTTCACAGGGTGCAGGTCTGCTGTGTGTCCCTAGGGTGAATAAAAAGTTGGCGGGTTACAGAGAATTTTTTCACCGTGCCCCAGCTCTGTGGAACGATCTGCCCGCGCAGATCCATCAATCAGAGTCTGTGGAGACTTTTAAATCTAAACTGAAGACAGATTTTTCCCTGTTTTATCACGAGTATTTTATGTTAATGCTTGTCTTCTTTTATTCTTTTTACTTATTTTTATGTGTTTATTCTTTTATTGTGTTTTTAATCTTCTAATTCCTTTTGTTCTGCTTTTTAAATGATGTTCTGTGAAGCACCTTGAGGCGACCTTGTCGTGATTTGATACTATATAAATTAATAAATTTAATTTTGATTTGATTTATTACAACACAGAAATTACAGTCGCTTTCAGCCCAGAAAATGCCGAGATGTTTTCATGAAAAAAACATACGCTAAACATACATGTGAAAACAGTTCTAAATACAAATTTGATGATCTATTACTACAAAGGCAACACACAACATTCAACGTGTTTTCGCTGAGACCTCAACAAAATCGCATGCATTAGATAAACGTTAGTAAGTGAATCATGCATTCATTCATGCAGTACAAATACAGTTTGTGACTTCTGTCTTTTTGTTTTCTTTGCCAATCACTGCCATTCACACTGGACAGACACCTACTGTCCGTCAAACACACACACACACACACACACACACACACACACACACACACACACACACACACACCCACACACACCACACACACACACACACATAACAGAATCCACGGCACATTCTTTAAACAATTCATCAAAGTTGTCAGTGCTAACACCGATCCGTAAAGAACCGGTGTTAGCGTCTTAAACAGCTGTTTGTCAGTAAAATAGACAGCAAAATATTATTAGACACAGCGATATACAGGACTTGGATGTGAGCCTTCAACACGAAGGATTAAATCGTTCGTGTGCACATCCACAGGCTTATGCAGTCCCAACATTATCACTGTACTAAAAATATTTCATTCCCTTTGGCCGAATCATCCTATTCCCAAATTATCTCCACAGAGCCAAACAGAAGTCCCAGTTCATGGTGGAATTCTTCCACATACTCGACGTCATCAGAACACACACCAACAGGAGGTCATGTGTTGCGAAGCGAGCGTCTGAACAGCCCAAATTGATGTAATTTTTGGGATTTAGAGCTCACTGACTGTATTTTAACACGTGAACTGAAGAAGGTAATGTCTCTGCGGGAAATTTGGTTGAGGCAAAAGCCAGAAACAACACGAGTTCTGTGCCAGAAACATCAAAAAACACAGCTAGTGGACAGGACTGAGACGCCAAACAAGAATGGCGGAGGACGACAAACTCGAGAGCTTAATTACTAAGATCAGCGACAGTCTCTTTGATAAACTCAGTACGAGCATGGACACAAAACTCGACAAGATTGTCGAGTCTATCAACATGGCAAGTGAGAAAATAACAGACGGCAAAAAGAATGGACAACGCTGAGCAAAGACTCTCAGACACGGAGCACAGCAACGCAGAGCTACTAGCGAGACTTGTCAAAGCCGAGACCCGTTTAGAGGGAGCCATGAGCTGGCTGGAGGAACAGGAGAACCAATTACGCCACAGTAACCTCAAAATCATCAATCTGAAAGAGCACACTGAGGGAAGCAACCCCAGAGATTGTTTTGAGACATGGTTACCACAGGTCCTGAACATGAAGGTGAAGAATGATCGCATCAAAGTGGACAGGTGCCACCACACCCCAGCTCAGCCCGAGCCGACGCTGTGAGACCGAGAGTGGGTTATCTGCGCCTCCATAACTACGCAGACAAACAGCTAGTCATGCAGAGTGCATGGAACATGAGGGAAATCATGGTCTCCGGGAGCCGCATCCACTTCTTTGAGGATTTTTCATCAGCACTGGAAAAGGCTTTCCGCGCACTGGGAATCCAGTACAGGATGATTTATCCAGCGGTGCTGCGAGTCAATGCGGAGGACAAGGTCCACCTCTTCAAAATTCCAGTGGAGGTGCAGAGATTTGTGAACGGTGCAAGCAGAGACACTGTTTAATGGACAGGACCGAATACTTTCAAAAACAGACGGTAAAGTTTTATCTTATAATATAAGGGCAGCTTTGTGACGAATAATGTTGCTTCAGAAATGCAGCCCTGCAGTGTTGAGTTCAAGCAGCAGTTATTTCTACATAAAAAATAAATAAATAAATACATTTTCAGATAAGATAAACTTTATTGATCTCACAGAGGAGAAATTCACGTTACGTCAGCTCTTAAAAAAACACACAAGATGGGTGCAAGTAGAGGAAAATGTTCATCAAACAGCGTGTGCAAGGATAAGCAATAATAATAATATACTTGTAACAGTACAAGACATAAGAAAATGAGGTAGAAATAGAATATGTGTGTGTGTATATGTCTTGCATAGAGTGGGGCACCAAGATGGTGGTATATATATATATATATATAGCTCACAATATGCTAAACTCTTGGTCAATTTTTCAAGTTACATGTTTTTATTGCAAACTATCTTGAAATTGTAGTACACATATATTTCTTTCATAAACCACAAAGCTCAAGATAACTCATTAACTTAAAAAATTTCACTTTTCCATTATGGAAAAGTGAAATTAATATAAGAGTATGGACCCTTGCGGATGTTATTTTTGACGGACAATTCTCAGGTTGTTTTCAACTTATTATAATTTCTTAATACGCATATCTTTCATACAAATTGACGATGTATATCGGAGAATACATATTTCAAAGTAGAATGCCCATCTAAGTGTAAATGTTAGCTATAGTTTATGCGACTTTTAACCATGTATATCTCCCACTTGATTTTGACAGATGGCATAACATCCGCAAGGGTCATTTTTAATTGAATTTCAATTTCAATTTCAACTGACTTGAAATTGACTCAAGGGCCTTTTATATTTACTTTTAATTTTTAATTTCATGGGTTTTCTGTTGACTAATGCACAATGCAATTGCCTTGAGGTTGATTTGAAAAAAATATGACCTGGTTGAAAAAGTGAGGTCCAATTGTGTTATAATATGTGATGAAAAAAAGTGGATTTTCCAAACTTCTTTTCAATTTTTCTTTATGAGCAACAAAATACACTCAAATTATGCATACTATATATACATTAGTTACATTAGTGTTAACAATAACATTTCTATTCACCAATCCATATTAAATAAACACATTCATGAAGTACCTCAGGTGTAATATAACGGTTTAGCATATTGTGAGCCATATATATATATATATATATATATATATATATATATATATATATTATATACATACATACGAGGTCTGTTAGAAAAGTATCGGACCTTATTTTTTTTTTTTTTCAAAACCTGATGGATTTGAATCACGTGTGCTTGCATGAGCCAACCTTGAACCTTCGTGCGCATGCGTGATTTTTTTTCACACCTGTTGGTTGCGTCATTCGCCTGTGAGCAGGTTTTGTGTGAGCACTGGTCCTCCCCCCTCGTCGGATTTTCATTCCGAGGAAAATGTCTGAATGATTGGAGCAGCGCTGAATCAAATTTTTCCAGAAACTGTGAGAGACAGCCAGGTGGAAACCATTCGGAAGATTCAGACGGCTTTCGGTGACGATCCTCTGGGCATCACACAGATTAAGGAGTGTTACTGTTGGAGTTATTCTGTAGATACACTGTTTTATTTTATCATGCATGTTTTGTGTTCTCTGCTCTGGTAGAATGTAGTTCTCTCTGCTCTGATAAAGTGTACTGTACTGATGTGATGGGTGAAGGTTACTTAAGATATGTGACATGACGTGCTTCTGCAAGTTGTGGTATCTCTGTGTGCACGCTAAGCTCTTTTTCAGGACATGTGAAGATGACCCAGGCAGAATGCAGCCATAAGCGGAGCAGTGAGATAAAGAATAGAGAATTGAATGTTCCAACCACAGTGTGATTATGATACATTAGTCCTTGTGTCAGAAGAAGTGTGATTAATCGTTAGATGTCTTAAACACATCTTAATCGAGCCCAAGATTAAAAAGGTTCTGAAAGTCCTGAATGTATTGTGCAATCAGCGGTTCTGCGGCAACAGCTCACGCGCTATCACTCTCCCCTTAGGAGCTGTACCGCCCATGTATGTAGGGAAGTCCTAAATAAAAGAGCAGGAGCGCAGGCCAGACTTTAGTGTAGCTTTGGTGTACAGCCTGACTTGCACTCCTCGCGAGCTAAAATTGACTTTCTGTCTCACTGGTGTTTTTTGACTCTGTTTGTCTTGTTAAAAGTTTTAAGAACGTTTGGAGGAGAAAATACCCAACATTGACTGGGGGCTCGTCCGGGATCTCAACAATACCGGAGGTGTCCAGCGGAGGTCGTCAAGTCCAGACGTAAATCCTTGGCCAAGGTCCGATCGATTGATCGTGTCTGCAATTGTCGACCGCCGTTGGCATCGTCTGGTTGACGAGATTTTCCCGAAGAAGACAGACAGGAAGTCGAGTCAGTGAGTAAAATTTCTTTGTAACAGTACTGAGTGAGTGGTGATCAGATCACATAAACAGTTAAATTCCGCAAGCGATGATACAGAATCGTCTGTTAATGAAACACAGTTAAACTCTGTAAGGAGGTCGGACTCCTCTACGATGGCGAGGAATGCACGTAGTTAAATTCCGAAGAGGGTGCGGACTCCTCTGTTTATATACGCGTACCGGTAGGGAATAAAAGTGTGATCACATAAACAGTTAAACTCCGTAAGCGATGGCGTGGAATCGTCTGTTAATGTAAAGCAGTTAAACTCCGCGAGGAGGGCGGACTCCTCTACGGTTGCGAGGGACGCACGTAGTTAAATTCCGGAAGGAGGGTACGGACTCCTCTGTTTTAAATACGAAGTAATACCGGTTTTTGAGAATAAAAGTGTGAAAGTGTAATACTTTGGACAACGTAAGTGACAACCGTGTGTGTGGATACAGAGGCAAGTGATTCCGCTTCCTACGGGGAGGTGAAAGGAATCAACCACACGACGGCAAATTAATTGTCACGTCCAAAGAAAGTGAAAACTTCAGATTTAGAACACCCTAGGTGTGCCCCCGTCTGAAGTCCAAATTATAACAAAGAATAATAATAAAAATGGGGGAAAAGACGTCTAAAAATAAGGGAAATTTATCAACTGACGACTGGAAATTTATGGAAGCAAAAAATCCAAAAGCAACAAAGAAATTGGAGACCTGGATAAATAAACATGACTTTGACGGACGACTGAACCTGACTAGTATTCAGAAGTGGAAGGAAAGGTTAGAAAGGAAAAAAGGTGATGAGAAAAAAAAAAAAAAAAAAAAACAGCAAGAGGGGCAGATTTAGTGGCGTTTTGGGAGGAGGAAGCAGAGAAAAGGAGACTAGAAAAAATGAGGAAAAAGAAAGGAGTAGGGAAGAGGTAATAGTACAACAAGAACCACAAGAACCTCAGAAACAGGCGGCAGGACCGTCTGGAAAATCATTATATCCTCAGGTAGAGGACGAACCACAGCATTATGACTTAGCAGTAGGACCAAAAATAAATTATGCTGAAATTACCAGGACAGCTCAGAAAGAAGGAGAGCCATGGACAGAGTTTAGATGCAGATTTGAGAGTGTATTTAAGGTCCACAGTGGCATAATGCCAGGAACACCAGTGTATGAACAACAATTGAAAAACGCTCTGATCCAGCAATCCAACAAGGATATAAAAGCTTGGATACAGAAACATTGGATTGGACTGCCTACAGGCACATTGGAAGAAACACGCCCATATTTCAGCGCACAGGTGGTGTTAACATGGTGAGAGAAGAAAGCGATGACCCCACATTCCACTATTACTATACATTTGACATTTCTGAAGAAGATGCTGCAGGATGGGGTAAAGATGTCGTCTTGCAAGCAACAGCCCTACTGAAACATCCTGAACAAAAGATGTCACCACCTGACCTGCATGTCACAATGTGGCATAAAGATCCTCCAGGTCCGGATGGTGACTATGAAAACAAATTGAAAGACATTTCACCTGTGAAGCTGACAATGACAGATTTGATTCATGATGGCAACTCAACAGCTGTCATAACAGTAACAGGTGCCACTGAAGATGTTTTAAAATTGAGATTCACAGGTATGCCATTACATGTGTCACTTTGTAAACCATATTTGACAGAATGGCAAGATTTGGGACTGACAGTCATAACAGCTTTGTCAGCCACTGATTGGAGCAGAGTTGGACCACGAACGGAGTTCAGTCCATCAACTAAATTGTATAAAGTGCCAGTTAATGTCTCATTGGTGCTGACAGCCGGAAACATATTGATGTGTCCACTTCACAATCCTGAGTGTTTCAGTTGAGTCCTGAAGAGGATGATCTTCTTTCTTCAGTACCATCAGGATTGTGGACAACAGGTCCTTCAGACGTAGGACTGATTGAAAATGCACAACCTGTAGTTATAAGACCAAAAACAGAATACAGACCATGTGTAAGACAGTATCCATTGAAACCTGATGCAATTGAAGGAATCAGGCCAGTAATAGAGGATTCTTAGCAGCAGGAGTAATAGTGCCATGTCCAGATTCACCATGTAACACACCCATATTTCCTGTGAAAAAAGGCTCCGCCCTCAGTGGGATGGAGAATGATTCAAGATCTGCAGGCAGTAAATGCTGCTGTGATTAAAAGAGCACCATGTGTTCCAGATCCACACACCTTGTTAAATTCGCTGAGACCAAATTCTAATAGTTTCTCAGTAATTGACATAAATAATGCATTTTTCTCTGTGCCAGTACATCCAGATAGTCAATTTTGGTTTGCTTTTACCTTTAAGGGACAACGATAACATTTACCAGATTACCGCAGGGTTACGCAGAGAGTCCAACTATTTATCTCAAGTCATGTCAGCATGTTTAGCCAATTTCGTTCCACCGGCAGATAGCCAACTATTAGTGTATGTTGATGACATCTTGATTACCTCTGACACACGAGAAAACTGCATAACTGACACAGTAGCATTATTATGTTTCTTATTTAATAATGGCCACAAAGTGAGTAAAAACAAAGTTCAGTTGTGTAGGGATAAAGTAAAAATTTAGGACATGAATTATCAGCCACAGGGCGCACGATCCTGTCTGACAGGAAGGAAGCAATTTTGCACGCTCCAAAACCACAAACCAAAAAGCAGATGATGCCATTTCTTGGACTGACAAATTACTGCAGGGCATGGTTCCCTGCTATGCAGAATTGACTAGTCCACTTTCTGATTTGATGTACAAAGATGATATTTCAATGTCAACCGTGTTGGAATGGAACAAGAAGCTGAGGAAGCTTTTGTAAAAGTAAAACAAACATTAGTGTCATCCACAGTTTTGGCACTACCAGATTATAGTAAACCATTCATTCAAACAGTGATTGTAAGAATAAGTTCATGACTAGTGTTTTGGTACAAGTGTATGGCTCAAAATTAAGGCCAGTTGCCTATACTCATCTAAATTGGATGCAGTAGCACGTGCTTTGCCACCATGTGTACGCGCTGTAATTGCAGCCTCCATGGCTATTCAAAGTGTAGTAATGTTGTTCTGTTCCATCAGTTGACACTGAAAGTTCCACATGCAGTTTCTGCACTTCTGTTGCAGACAAACATGAGCTTTGTCCCCAGCAAGACATCTTTCGTGCATGTCCTTGCTATTATCTCAACCACACCTTACGGTAGAGCGCTGTACAACATTGAATCCATCCACATTGATACCTTTACCTGAGGATGGTGAGCCGCACAGTTGTCTTGATGTAGCAACTGTTTGTATGAAGGCCCGTGTTGATCTTTTGGATACGCCCATCCCACACAGTACAATTGTGTATGTGGATGGATCCTCCACTAAAAATGCTTATGGACAAACACCAATCTGGATATGCTGTTGTCACAAATTCAGAAGTATTGGATTCTACTTCATTGCCATCGTTATTCTCAGCGCAAGCATCGCTTTTTAAAGCTTAAGACAATTAAATATTCAGTAAGAAGACTTTCTGAAAGGTTTTACATAAAAATGACAAATCATTTTTAATATTTTTCAACAATCTTAAGCCTCTGGGGTCCAAGAGCATTTTTGGACAGTTCACTCGCCTGGCATAAATGTTTATTATGGTTGTTAACAGGTGTCCCTGCATCCCACAATCAAGTTCATGTCTCTTTTTTCAGGACAACCTGTACTTTCAGAATATATATGCTATAGTTGTGTTTTATGTGTAATAAAGGAAAAAGTGGAAAATAATTTTCCACACACATTTATTCAAAACACACAGTAAACTATAATAAACAACTGTTTTGACACTTTGTAAAGGTAATTTGAGGTCTTGTGTGAAAGACTGTACAACAAAAAGGTTCAAACAATAACCACAAATGCACATTTTGAACAATATATTCAAAATGGTTTATGTGTTTTGTTTGTCTTCATCTCAAAGCAATTTCTGTCTGCTATTACACAAAGGTCACGTCACAAAGTTCTACAATGAAGTTGACTGTGTGTGTTGACTGTGGCTGCACTGTGAAAGCAGCTTTCACACTTCGAGGCTCATTCACACTCTGAGGAGAGGCCCCTCCCCCCTCACTCCATTGCTTTACGCCGCAGCGAGAGAGCTTGCCACAGGCTTATTCAATAACATTCACAGGTAATGAGGAGTGGAGCATCTCTAAAACTCTCACACTCTGTGTTTGAGCACGTGAGATTGTCATCAGAGGCCCTCCGTCTGCTCCCTTTCACTAATGGTGCAGGGCGCATTGGAGCAAGCAGCCAGATGGCTATTCAAACAGGCCAACTAGTAACACATCACTGCTAAAAAAAAAAAAACAATCTTGGTTTATCACGTGAAGTAAATCTGCCCTACGATTGGATTTTGGAAAACCATGTGACGGTGAACCAATTCCGATTGGACACTCAGATTGTGCACCTCATCACACAGCTTCTATGAAGAGTACAAAGATGGTGGATGGCTGGCTCGAAAGTCCGCGGAGTTAACTTTTTAGCAAAAAAAAAAAAAAGAAGTTTCTATCTCATATCATTAAAAAGTTATTTATAATTTAGTAAAGCTTGGTCTCAGCCGCCGTATATGATGGCGTCGGCCCCAGAGGGTTAACTCAATGTCTGATGACCAATGCGTCGCCTGTCCTTATTTTCTTCTATATTTAATACATTTTTTTCTCTGTGTACATGTTTTTGAATTTTTAGTATTATTTAATTTAGGTCTTAATATTTTCATCTATTTTGCTTTGTTTTCCTCTGTTATTTTTATTTAGTATGTAAATATAAAAAGAAAATGTGGCTTGTTTTTCTTTTGCTTTAACATGCATAATATTTTGACAATGTAATTATCAGACTGTTATTTATGTTTCAACTATGGTTCTGTTCGTCAAAATGATAACTTGTTAATAATTTGTGTCTTATGCATGGATGCTTAGGATGAGAAAAAAAAAAAGACAGCAATCCAAAGTCTTGGTAAATTAAAAGACAGCAACTATTCGCAGCAAAGCGGAAAGGGGGGGAAGGGGGGTCTGGGGGATGCCCCCCTGGACATTTTAAGAATTTAAGTGCCCTGTGGTGCATTATTTGGATTAAATTTGGACTTGAAACAGCTGTTAAATTTCTCTTGTGATCTCATGCAGTATGGCATGTTGTACCATCCTGTAGGAGTATATACACAATAGTTTACAAATATAGTTAACTCATGCAAAAAACTTAATTGATTTAGTTTGGTTTTCATTGGGCTCAAAGACTAGGCAATTAAAATCTCAATATTCAAAGAACTAGTTAACTTCGAAATTGCTTTCAGACTAGATAAAGATACATAACATTCTGCTTAAGATCAACTGACTTTTGTATGTCATCACAGATGACATTACCATGTATACATACTATTATAGTAAATACATATACAGTCAGCCTGTTTGTCTGCTCTGAACACTGACATGACATCTAATCAGTCATTCTATACCGATTCAGATTCAGGAACAAAAGAAAAAAATAAAATAAAATTAATTCTGCTAAATTACAGGGCTGTGAAATGAAAATTATGAAATCTGAGGAAAATTTGCAAGGGGTCTTGGAGGGGGGGGTGCACAGCATCCAGGAGCCGGGGTCTAGGGCCCTAATGGGGCCCCAGAATTAAATTTTTATCTAATGAAACTTTTTCAGCATCTCCTGGAAGAACAAATCTCAAAATTAGTGGATATTTAAATGATCCTACATTCAACCTTTTATTTGACCTGTCAGTGATGATGTTGAAATAACAGAATATGACGTGGAAGTAGGACCTGGAATGATTTTCCTTTTAATTGTAAACCAAATTATACATTAACTCAGAACAATTAAACTACATGAAATTCATACAGACTGAAAAGACTGTTACAGCATTTCAAAAACCAGAGCTAAAGATTGGAGAATATTTGGAAAATCAGAATAAAATATCAATAACATACCTTATAGTAAAAAGTCACTTATATTCTTGTGTAAATTCATGCAGCCTAAATCCATTCAAAGCCACAATGTCTTTTTTACAATGAAAGAAAGTCTAGATTAGTGAAAAATGTCACATAATCTTGTCTAAAATCCTGTTGGAACAGCGGAATGTTTATTTTCCAGGGAGATAAAAATTCTTACCGTGCTTCCTGAGAGGGCACAGTTCACTTTTCCCGTTTCTTTTCTTTCAGGTGTGTTGATGAAGCCAGCGACGATTCCACAGATTCTTGTCCTTATAAGACACTTGTTCAAACCATCTTTCTCGCCATCTTCTCTCTGTGCGACATCGCTCCGTGACACAGACATGCTGCACAAATCTTTTAAAAACTTGAAAGCTCTAAAAGTTTGGGATGTCCACATGCTACGTTTAGCTTAAGCGGCGCACAAGAGCAACACAGCGTCGCCGCAGCAACCAACCAGTCCTGCTTTACGACAACTGTCATAACAGCTACGCTTTGAGTGGCATTTTTCCTCTGTGAAAGTCCGCGGATCCGAGGAAATTGATTGTATCTGTAACACACAGATCAGTGTTCGCGGACATATAAAACTTACACGATGTCGTAAAAAAAGAGAACGCTTTGCGATAAGCATTTTAAAAACTCAGTGATGTTCACGATTAAAGAGTACATCACCAACACCCCACCCCACCCCCGCCCATGATGAAATCCGTGGAGTTTTCAAAGCCCTGAAATTATCTCCTATAAGTTCATCTGAACATTAAATCATCAACATACCTGTGTTTGTGACGAATTGTGAAGTTAAAAGCGAAATGAACGACGAACTGGTGAACGGGTAGAAATTTTGTTGAAGACAGATTTGGCGCAGGAAGCTCAGAAAGCTGTCTGGGACATGGAGACATACCGCACTATGCCTTGTCTCGCACCGCTAATGTAAAAGCGTAAAGAGAATCTGCGGTGGTAGAGTCGCCGCTATTTTTAACCAATCAAAATGCATGTCGTCTTCACGCTGCGGATTCTGAGATGGCCGCCTCCATCTCTGGTAAACACACCACTATTTTATGATAAATTTCTCAGTGATTTGGAGTTTTTCCCCTAAAATACCATTTCACGGATTTGAGGAAATAAAAATTAAAGTTTTGCTAATTCTTTTAGACGGCAGGATTTTGCAAAAAGACGGAAATCCATCCAAAGATGGCGAATAAGCATCCATGCTTATGAGAATTTTGTCTTGGTGAGCCATTTTTCCTAAAAAAAAACAAACATTGGAGAATGGTATGTTACAAAGCTGCACATAATCAAAGGGACAATAACCCAACAATCAAAGAAAGAAGAGGAAGAGGAGAAAGCTGAAGTGGAGGTCAATGAAGATCTGAAAGGATCAGGAGCCGAGTCTGCAGCAGGCTCTGGACCAGAACCACACAGGGACAACATGAAAAGAAAGAATTGTCTTCTGCAATAGGAGACAGAATGTTTCATAATGCAACAAATGAGATAAAAGTAAAATCTAATTAGATCCAGAAAAACACACAAATTCATCAGAAGCGGAACCAAGCTGCTCCTCTCCTACTGCTCCCTGCTCCTCTTCTGCTCCTCCAGTTGTCTCTGCAGGCTTTCTGCTCGCTCTTCAGCTTCATCTGCCTGCTGCTGCAAGACTTTGATCTTGTTCTTCCACGGCCACAATGCTGTTGGCACGCAGCTCATACTGTCGTCTGCTGCAGGGGTCAGCACACCAACATCCATTTCAATCAAATCAATCAATTTTATATATATAGCGCCAAATCACAACAAACAGTTGCCCCAAGGCGCTTTTATATTGTAAGGCAAGGCCATACAATAATTACGGGAAAAACCCCAAACCGTCAAAACGACCCCCTGTGAGCAAGCACTTGGCGACAGTGGGAAGGAAAAACTCCCTTTTAACAGGAAGAAACCTCCAGCAGAACCAGGCTCAGGGAGGGGCAGTCTTCTGCTGGACTGGTTGGGGCTGAGGGAGAGAACCAGGAAAAAGACATGCTGTGGAGGGGAGCAGAGATCAATCACTATGATTAAATGCAGAGTGGTGCATACAGAGCAAAAAGAGAAAGAAACACTCAGTGCATCATGGGAACCCCCCAGCAGTCTAAGTCTATAGCAGCATAACTAAAGGGATGGTTCAGGGTCACCTGATCCAGCCCTAACTAGGGATGGGTATCGCGAACCGGTTCCTTCGGGTATCGTTAAGAAATGATTTCACCGACATCAATAAGCTTTGTGCTTAACGATTCTGTTATCGGTCCTTCAGAGTGGCCGTTGTTTTGGTGGGTGTTTGTCAGGAAAATGATCATTTCTCTACATTGATTACAGACCCTGTAGCGGGTCCTTAATCAACTTTTCTGCAGTGCGGCTTTGCTTTGAACCTTGAACCAATCAAAGCGTGGTTCGCAGATTGAAGCAATGCTTCGGTCGATTGCTTTGTTTATTTCTTTCTTTCGCTTAATTTTCCCCGCTAAAACCCTAAAGAGCATACGTCTGTGAGTATTATTTACCTTTTCTATGTTAAACCGACCTGTTATGGTCTTCTGAAACAGTTGATAGATGTATTTTTATAACTTAAAAACGGGAGAGATGCTAACCGCGTTAGCATGTCTATGGACTTTTCAATGTTAAAAGTTAACATTTAGCATTTGCAGCCGTCATCACGTTCGGGTGCATTTGTTTTCAAATTGTAATATTCCTTAAATTTATTTCTGCTTATATATTAATAATCTAATGATTATTATTTACAATTTTAGAGAAAGAGACAAAAAGAACCTGAATAGAAACACAACAGAAAAAATATAATAGCAACTAACAATGACAATAAATAAATAAATAACAGAAATAAATGTTTCCTGTGAACACCTAGTGACTCTTACTCCTCCATTTCATCCCTGTCTTATTTAAGTTTAATGACAGTTTGTTTTGGTCAAACCATATTTTCAGTTTATTAATTTCTTCAGTGATTTCCTCCAGAACTTTCTGCCAAACTAGAAAACTGCTGCATCCAAGTAAGAGCAGAATACTACTGGAATGAATCTGAATAAGGAAAGTTGTTTTTTTTCTCACTAAATGGATGCTGCACTCACTGCAATTTATCGTCTGGAATAGTCCGATTGCATTTCAGAGCTTCTAGAATTGAAACATTTTCGGGCAGGTCGTGTTGGGGGGTAATTTTGGGTTTCAGCTTTTTTGTTTTTCACCACTTTCATCCCTGAATATGAGTTGTGATTCACTTTATTACTAACTGGGACTCCTGTCTCGTTGCGAGAAAGAAACGAGAATCATCCTCCGTTCTGTTCACACAGCTCCAAATGTTGAGCGGCTCTCTGACAAGTCAAGATAGAACGATAGAATCCAGTCTGAATTAATAACTTCAAAGTGAAACACAGTTTTGTCTATTTTTATTTATGTCCAGAGATCAAGGATACAGTGACCAATTTCATATTTATTTACTTTAAGACTCAAGGAAATACACAGAAAACCTGTAAAGCCTACTTTTAGTACAAAATTCACGAGGGTATCGATAAGGGAATCGATGAGGAATCGGATAGATAAGCAGAATCGTTTATGGCATCGATATCGATAAAACCTTAGCAATACCCATCCCTAGCCCTAACTATAAGCTTTAGCAAAAAGGAAAGTTTTAAGCCTAATCTTAAAAGTAGAGAGGGTGTCTGTCTCCCTGATCCGAATTGGGAGCTGGTTCCACAGGAGAGGAGCCTGAAAGCTGAAGGCTCTGCTTCGCATTCTACTCTTAAAAACCTTAGGAACTACAAGTAAGCCTGCAGTCTGAGAGCGAAGCGCTGTATTCAGTGTCATACTGTCACTTAAGTCCAAAAACTGCACCCTTGTTTCTGCTAAATTTACCCTGAGTTAGCGATTCGGACTTCAGCAACATACTGGACGGTTCATGAGTGAACTCCTGCTCACAGTGTGACACAACAAAGACTACAACACTGCTGACAAGTAGGATCAGAGTCACTGGCTCACATGTTCTCAGCACAGTTACTTGTTTCACTGACAATCTGGCAACACGACTGTTCTCCCTCAGGCATGACGCAACAACCACAGTGTTGCGCAAACCAGGCTTTGCTTGTGATATCAGCTGAAGATCTGAAACCACAGGCACAGCGGCTGACGGTTTAACCGCCTCAGAAAGCCGGCCCTGCTGTGAACCAACCACCTTTAGAAGTGCTGAAGCTTGCAGGAACCTCAAGCTGCAGGACAGACCAACCTACAGCCTGTAGGCACACAACTGTCTCATAAACACAACCCCTGGCAATAATTATGGAATCACCGGCCTCGGAGGATGTTCATTCAGTTGTTTAATTTTGTAGAAAAAAGCAGATCACAGACATGACACAAAACTAAAGTCATTTCAAATGGCAACTTTCTGGCTTTAAGAAACACTATAAGAAATCAGGAAAAAATTGTGGCAGTCAGTAACGGTTACTTTTTTAGACCAAGCAGAGGGAAAAAAATATGGACTCACTCAATTCTGAGGAATAAATTATGGAATCACCCTGTAAATTTTCATCCCCAAAACTAACAGATGCATCAAATCAGATCTGCTCATTAGTCTGCATCTAAAAAGGAGTGATCACACCTTGGAGAGCTGTTGCACCAAGTGGACTGACATGAATCATGGCTCCAACACGGGAGATGTCAATTGAAACAAAGGAGAGGATTATCAAACTCTTAAAAGAGTGTAAATCATCACGCAGTGTTGCAAAAGATGTTGGTTGTTCACAGTCAGCTGTGTCTAAACTCTGGACCAAATACAAACAACATGGGAAGGTTGTTAAAGGCAAACATACTGGCAGACCAAGGAAGACATCAAAGCGTCAAGACAGAAAACTTAAAGCAATATGTCTCAAAACTCGAAAATGCACAACAAAACAAATGAGGAACGAATGGGAGGAAACTGGAGTCAACGTCTGTGACCGAACTGTAAGAAACCACCTAAAGGAAATGGGATTTACATACAGAAAAGCTAAACGAAAGCCATCATTAACACCTAAACAGAAAAAAACAAGGTTACAATGGGCTAAGGAAAAGCAATGGTGGACTGTGGATGACTGGATTAAAGTCATATTCAGTGATGAATCTCAAATCTGCATTGGGCAAGGTGATGATGCTGGAACTTTTGTTTGGTGCCGTTCCAATGAGATTTATAAAGATGACTGCCTGAAGAGAACATGTAAATTTCCACAGTCATTGATGATATGGGGCTGCATGTCAGGTAAAGGCACTGGGGAGATGGCTGTCATTACATCATCAATAAATGCACAAGTTTACGTTGATATTTTGGACACTTTTCTTATCCCATCAATTGAAAGGATGTTTGGGGATGATGAAATCATTTTTCAAGATGATAATGCATCTTGCCATAGAGCAAAAACTGTGAAAACATTCCTTGCAAAAAGACACATAGGGTCAATGTCATGGCTGCAAATAGTCCGGATCTTAATCCAATTGAAAATCTTTGGTGGAAGTTGAAGAAAATGGTCCATAACAAGGCTCCAACCTGCAAAGCTGATCTGGTAACAGCAATCAGAGAAAGTTGTAGCCAGATTGATGAAGAGTACTGTTTGTCACTCATTAAGTCCATGCCTCAGAGACTGCAAGCTGTTATAAAAGCCAGAGGTGGTGCAACAAAATACTAGTGATGTGTTGGAGCGTTCTTTTGTTTTTCATGATTCCATAATTTTTTCCTCAGAATTGAGTGATTCCATATTTTTTCCTCAGAATTGAGTGAGTCCATATTTTTTCCCTCTGCTTGGTCTAAAAAAGTAACCGTTACTGACTGCCACAATTATTTTTCCTCATTTCTTATAGTGTTTCTTAAAGCCAGAAAGTTGCCATTTGAAATGACTTTAGTTTTGTGTCATGTCTGTGATCTGCTTTTTTTTCTACAAAATTAAACAACTGAATAAACATCCTCCGAGGCCGGTGATTCCATAATTTTTGCCAGGGGTTGTACTTTCACCACTTCTACTCTTGTAACTGCACTATTCCACTGGGCCCCCTCTCATTCACACACATGGACTCAGTCTTGCTTCTACTGACTTTCATTCCCCTTCTCTCCAAAGCATATCTCCACCTCTCCAGACAAGACTCAGCCTGCTCGCTACTCTCACTACAGATCATAATGTCATCTGCAAACATCATAGTCCATGGGGACTCCTGTCAGGTTGACGGATGAGATCAGACCATCACCACTGCAAACATGAAAGGACTCAGAGCTGATCCTTGGTGTAATCCCACCTCCGCCTTGAATGAGCCTGTCATTCCAACTGCGCATCTCACTGCTGTCACACTATTCTTGTACATGTCCTGCACTACCGTCACATGCTTCTCTGCCACGCCAGGCTTCCTCATACATATATACCACAGCTCTTCTCTTGACACCCTGTCATAAGCTTTCTCTAAATTCACAAACACACAATGTAACTCCTTCTGGCTTTCTCTATACTTCTCCATCAGTATTGTCACAGCAAACATTGCATCTGTAGTGCTCTTTCTTGAAATGAAATCATATTGCTGCTCACAGATCTTCACCTGTTTTCTAAGCCTAGCTTCTACTACTCTTTCCCACAACTTCATGTTGTGGCTGATTAACATTATGCCTCTGTAGTTACTGCAGCTCTGCACATCACCCTTGTTCTTAAAAATCAGAACAAGCACACTTTGTCTCCACTCCTCAGGAATCCTCTCACTTTCCAAGATTTTACTAAACAATCTGGTTCGTAAACATTTGTGTGAGAATGCCATTGGCACCAACTGCCATCCTTACTAAACCCTTGCACTTCCTTCTTTGTACATCATCCAGCCTTCTGTCTCGTTTTCCTCATTCACCAGCTCCTCAAAATTCTCCCTCCACTTTCTCAACACTTTCCAGCACATCCTTTACCAGTCTAACTTGCTGCACATCGTCCTCTCCTTCCTTCGTGTTTAACTTCACGATATGCCTTTTACTCATCTTGTATCGTTTCTCTTTCCGCCTAACTCGATCTTTTTGTACTTCGTCATCAAATGCATCAACGCCAGCTGAACACTGCCCCCTACAGGCCCTAAAGCATTTTAAGGAGAAGCACAAGTTAAAAAAAATCTCAATAGTCACATAATACTTAAAGTATCCATTATGAGTTAGCTCAAGATCAAATAATCCGAACCTTGAAACATCTGAAAAAGTTATTTTGCTTGACAGCTTCACCTTTAAAGAGAAACAGCGCATTAGCATGCTATTAGCTCGTTTGCTGAAGCTAGCGAACCCTGAAAAAAGTGTTCGCGGCCTAAATAACTGCTCGCAGCTGTTTTGTTTATGAGCATCGAACGCTAATCACGTCAGCGTTTAACTTTACCGTAACAGCGTCCGAGTCGACTGTAACACAAGAACCGATCCGGATCCTGGAACTACGGAGTTAAAGTGAAGCCGTCAGTCGCCATGTTGCTACTCCCTCACAAACAAAACGAAACCAGACGACCACAACAAAGTGAAAAGACGCAACAAAGACACGCGGTCTGTACAAAAAACAATAAAATCTTCCATAAAACGGCATTGTGGTGCCGCTTTAACAGAATAACGTCAAATGTGATGATTGATTTTCTTTGATTTTTGTGTCCTTCAGGACCAAATAATAAACTTGAGATTTCCATATTTCACCTGAATTCAACACTTAATTTGGACACGCCCCCCACGGCTCAGCGCTGCAGTGACGTCATCACTGAACTCCTGTCTTATCAAAAACTCAACAGTTTGAGCGTAAGTACAAAAAAGCCTGTTTAACTTGACCACCTGTCCCCATGAGGCGGACACACACAGACGGACATGTCAGAAGGTGTAATTAATGGTTTGCATGTTGGACTGGGACGCCAGCGATCCGGTGTCTGACACCGGGTCGCTTCCTGATTGCAGCCACGCTCCCAACTAGCACAGGGAGGAAGTGAGAGACACGTGCTGTGGGCCTGTCTGGAAACAAGCTTCGTGTTTTCGTTCAAGACTGTCTGGCTGGGGAGACTCTTCCGGTTTGGGTGAGCATGTGAAGGCAGCGCAGTCTCAGTCTCAGTTGACAACTGGTAAAACTACATTATCTTTTAAAAATCCCTGATCATCTTGAAGCGGAAAGCTATTATTAGATTTTTATTTATCCCCGGGGATATGTCAAAGTCATCCAAAGTGCCTAAAAAGAGCGAAGCGGACACTTGCTCATCAGACAACAGCGCAACGCTAAGTAGCATAGCCGCCATGCTAGAAGATCACCGAGCAAGCATCGCAGCTGACTTTAAAGTATTGTTTGCCGCACTGGAACTGAGGCTCAAAAAAATCCAGCTGGCGATAATAGACCACAGCCAGCGAATTGATACTTTGGAATCGCATGCTGAACGACAGGACCAACGAATTCAAGCACTCGAGGAGAAGTGTGCAGCATTAGCCGGTAACAGCTAAAACCATCGATCTCGAGAGCCGCAGCCGCAGGAATAATATTAGGATAATTGGCCTTCCAGAATCCATCGAGGGATCCAGGCCCACAACTTTCTTTGCTGTTGTTGGGTTTGCACCCTGTTTTTAAAGAAATGAGAGGCACAAACACTGAAACCAGTTAGAGAGAGACAAATATATATATATTTTTTGCTCTGCGCAGAGGAGGAGAACCAGAAACAGCTTGTAAGTGCTCAGCTTCAAAGCTCTCCCAAAATCCCCTCCTCTGGCCCAGCCTTTTATTTAGTTCATCAACATGAGAAAAAACAAACAAGGACAGTCGGGAGAGGTTACACATGAGTCATGTCTGCAGGAGGGTGATAGGTAAGATAGGTAACGGCTGAAACCTTCCATTCCTGCAACATGAGCCTTGTGGCTCGTCAAAGCAGGATAAGGCAAAATGAAAAATAGTTTGCTCAATCATGAAGAATGCAGACAACAAGTCTTTCTTTCTAAAACCTCCTCTTCTCACAAAGAGGAAAAATAATAAGCATAAACTATAAGAAAATAAATAATAATAATATAAGCATAAAACTAAAGAAATAAATGATAATAAGAGCATGAACTATATAAAATCCTTGACAGCTGTCCTCCTGGTGGAAGTACTCGGTAACCAGACTCTACAGTCCCCGCCAGAACTGGACCGGGCTCTCAGGACATTGACCGCCAAACCTCAGCCTTGCGCTCATCCCAGGCCAGTGATTCTACGACTCCACCGCTACCAGATGAAGGAACTGATCATCCGCGAGGCTCATAAAGGAGGAGGGAGTCTAAGCTACCAGGGTTCATCGATCCAGATTTTTGAAGATTACACACCAGAAGTTGCGGTGGAGCGGGCTAAGTATCGGTCGGTGATGGCAGATCTCTACAAACTCTCTTTACAGCCGTCCCTTCTCTTCCCGGCCCATTTACAGATCACTCTGGAGGGCGGCGTGAGGAGGAGTTCTGAATCGCCCGATGAGGCCTCCGCCTTTGTGGCACAATTTCAAATGAGCACCAGGAAGAGCTGAATTTCCTGTCGGCTAGCTAGACCTGACAGGAGCTGGGCTAGAAGTGTCTTATTTTTCACCTTTTTTTTCTCTTCATAAATTTACTTGTCCATCTTTTTTTCTCGATTGGTAGTCGTTATTAGATTACGAGATCTGTTAGAAAAGTATCCGACCTTTTTATTTTTTTTGCAAAAACCATATGGATTTGAATCACGTGTGATTGCATCAGCCAAGCTTGAACCTTCGTGCGCATGCATAGTTTTTCACGACTGTCGGTTGCGTCATTCGCCTGTGAGCAGGCTTTGTGTGAGCAGTGGTCCACCCCTCTCGTCCGATTTTATTGCGAATAAAATGTCTGAAGGATTTGGAGCTTTGCTGCATCAAATTTTTCCAGAAACTGTGAGAGACCTCCAGCTGGACACCATTCGGAAAATTCAGATGGCTTTCAGGGAAGATTTTATGGGGATTACACAGATTAAGGAGTGATCCAGCTTGTTTAAAGACCACCCACAGCATCTGAGAGCGCAGCGCACTCTGAGCGCTGATCGACAGGCTGAAACTCCGCTGAAACAACCAGATCATTTCCAAAGTGAAGGCTTTGTTGATCCGGGACGTCGTCTGACTTACACAAAAATGGCAGAAGACGTGGACATCACCACTTTATCGGCACATTCCACTGTTACAGGAGTTTTGTCATGGAAAGAGAAGCGGAGGGATGCGCCACGGAGCCACTCATGGCGCGGACAAAACCACCTCCGTGTTGGTCTCACAGGATGGCTTTCAGGTGGCTTTCAGACGTGTGACTATCTGAGAAATTGTGAATGAGCTGGACATGCCAGAACATGTCCTGTGAGGCTTCATCACGGCGTTGCTTTGCGCCATGCGGCTCCGTCCCGACGCGCAAATTTCTCCGCTCCATGACTAAAACTCCTGTAACAGTGGAATGTGCCGTTCATTTCCAAAGTGAAGGCTTTGTTGATCCGGGACGTCATCTGACTTCCACAGAAATTGCAGAAGACATGGACATCAGCACTTTTTAAGCACATTGAGACAGATGTGCGGAGAAATTCGCGCGTCGGGATGGAGCCGCATGGTGCAAAGCAACGAAGCATGCAGCAAAGCTCCAAATCGTTCAGACATTTTATAGACATTTTATGCAATAAAAAAACGACGAGGGGGGTGGACCAGTGCTCACACAAAGCCTGCTCACAGGCGAATGATGCAACCGACAGGCGTGAAAAAACTCACGCATGCACACGAAGGTTCAAGCTTGGCTGATGCAATCACACGTGATTCAAATCCATATGGTTTTTGCAAAAAATAAAAAGGTCGGATACTTTTCTAACAGACCTCGTATTATGCTGAGTTAGCCCGAGAGCTAATAATGCTCTGTCACTTTAACGTAGTTGTTCTGGGGGGAAAAAGACCAGTTTCATTTGAATTCTGGTGTTCTCAGAGGGAACACTGGATGTCCAGCTCTCCACAATTTCACTGATACTTACTGGACTGGTAAGCATTGAAAGCTGAGATAGACATGTCCAAACTTGTCCTCTGACATGCCGAAACGGAGGTGTTCCTTTGTCTCGCTTCCAAAGCGAATCGGTCTTTACACGCGAAGCCTCCGTGTGGCTTTCCATGACAAAATCTCTTGTTAAAAGTGAAATCTGACGGAAAATGGCTGATGTCCAGCTCTTGTGATAACCAGAGAAAGAGCACACGACGGTCTCGTATCCACAGAGCCATCTGTTTAGAAATGGTCCGGTGGCTTGTGCCGCATCGTCGCAGCTCGGAGTGCGGCACGTCGAGTGTCCTTAAAGGGGTCCTTAAAGCTGTAGTAACAGACCTTATTCTCTGTGAAGCCTGTAAAATTTTCACCGAAAGCCAGATCAATTTTTCGAATGGTTTCCAGGTGCCAGTCTCTAACAGCTTCTGAAAAAATTCTGATGGAAAAAAAGTCCAAATCATTCCGCCATTTCCAGACAATGAAAATCCGACGAGGGGGCGGGACCACTCCTTCCCAAGGTGTGCTCACAGGCGAATGACGTCTCCGACAGGCGTGGAAAAACTCACGCATGCGCATGAGGGTTCAAGCATGTCTGACATAAAAACATATGAATCAAATCCATATAGTTTTTGAAAAAAATAAAAAGGACCTATACTTTATTGACAGACCTCGTATCTTACAAGTTACAATGAGAGTGTGTCTCTTCCGTTTTTCCTTTCTTTTCATTCCCTCAGTTAACCACAGGACTATTTAGTATTTAGCACTTTCTGATATGCTCATTTTATAGTTTTACTTATTCAACTTTGTGTTTGATTTCAGGTATGACACAGGGTCATAGCACATTTTGTAAAATGATGCTGGGCTACAAGCCAAAACGTACAAAAGTCAAACTTAATAACATTGGGCTTCTAACTTGCCAGTAAAAGCTGCAAGAGCTGAGAAAGTAAGAAAGAAGAAGACAGATGTGGAAGAAAAGGAAGTTTAAAAGTTCATGTTTGTGTTGGTTTGATAGATGGGAGGGAAAGGCGATCCTCACTTTAGTTTTTATGTTTGTTACCTGTGCTGTGTGTACTTTCACTGTTTATTGTGCTGAATCTGTTCAGAAAAGTCCATTTCCATCTGGCCGCTCGCTCCTTGAGACTGTCTGCTGTTTGAGACTGGAGTGTGGCCAGCGTCACCGTGCGGGTGCTGCTGGCGGACGGATCATCTCATTAAACACCGGTGGGCTTTTAAATGCTGCGATCAAACGCACTAAAATTTTGACACATCTAACAGACCTCAATGCAGACATAATGTTTCTTCAGGAGACACACGTGTGTAACTCTGACATAAGAAAATTAAGTAGACCATGGGGTGAACACATTTTACACTCCAAATTCAATCCTAAAACAAGGGCCACAGCCATAGTAATCAGAAAAAAATGTCAATTTTACTAAGGATAAAGTAATAACAGACTCAAACGCGGCCCTTATATACAGTAGTGTTCAGAATAATAGTAGTGCCATGTGACTAAAAAGATTAATCCAGGTTTTGAGTATATTTCTTATTGTTACATGGGAAACAAGGTACCAGTAGATTCAGTAGATGCTCACAAATCCAACAAGACCAAACATTCATGATATGCACGCTCTTAAGGCTATGAAATTGGGCTATTAGTAAAAAAAAAAAGTAGAAAAGGGGGTGTTCACAATAATAGTAGTGTGACATTCAGTCAGTGAGTTCGTCAATTTTGTGGAACAAACAGGTGTGAATCAGGTGTCCCCTATTTAAGGATGAAGCCAGCACCTGTTGAACATGCTTTTCTCTTTGAAAGCCTGAGGAAAATGGGACGTTCAAGACATTGTTCAGAAGAACAGTGTAGTTTGATTAAAAAGTTGATTGGAGAGGGGAAAACGTATACGCAGGTACAAAAAATTATAGGCTGGTCATCTACAATGATCTCTCTCTCTCAATTTCTCTCAAAAATTCTTGAAAGGGTAGTTGTAAAACAGCTAACTGATCATCTGCAGAGGAATGGTCTATTTGAAGAGTTTCAGTCAGGTTTTAGAATTCATCATAGTACAGAAACAGCATTAGTGAAGGTTACAATGATCTTCTTATGGCCTCAGACAGTGGACTCATCTCTGTGCTTGTTCTGTTAGACCTCAGTGCTGCTTTTGATACTGTTGACCATAAAATTTTATTACAGAGATTAGAGCATGCCATAGGTATTAAAGGCACTGCGCTGCGGTGGTTTGAATCATATTTATCTAATAGATTACAATTTGTTCATGTAAATGGGGAATCTTCTTCACAGACTAAGGTTAATTATGGAGTTCCACAAGGTTCTGTGCTAGGACCAATTTTATTCACTTTATACATGCTTCCCTTAGGCAGTATTATTAGACGGTATTGCTTAAATTTTCATTGTTACGCAGATGATACCCAGCTTTATCTATCCATGAAGCCAGAGGACACACACCAATTAGCTAAACTGCAGGATTGTCTTACAGACATAAAGACATGGATGACCTCTAATTTCCTGCTTTTAAACTCAGATAAAACTGAAGTTATTGTACTTGGCCCCACAAATCTTAGAAACATGGTGTCTAACCAGATCCTACTCTGGATGCATTACCCTGTCCTAAAAGTTCCCTGAAAAGCCTTCAGTTAATTCAAAATGCTGCAGCTAGAGTACTAAGGGACTAGAAGGAGAGAGCATATCTCACCCATATTGGCCTCTCTTCATTGGCTTCCTGTTAATTCTAGAATAGAATTTAAAATTCTTCTTCTTACTTATAAGGTTTTGAATAATCAGGTCCCATCTTATCTTAGGGACCTCATAGTACCATATCACCCCAATAGAGCGCTTCGCTCTCAGACTGCAGGCTTACTTGTAGTTCCTAGGGTTTGTAAGAGTAGAATGGGAGGCAGAGCCTTCAGCTTTCAGGCTCCTCTCCTGTGGAACCAGCTCCCAATTCAGATCAGGGAGACAGACACCCTCTCTACTTTTAAGATTAGGCTTAAAACTTTCCTTTTGCTAAAGCTTATAGTTAGGGCTGGATCAGGTGACCCTGAACCATCCCTTAGTTATGCTGCTATAGACTTAGACTGCTGGGGGTTCCCATGATGCACTGTTTCTTTCTCTTTTGCTCTGTATGCACCACTCTGCATTTAATCATTAGTGATCGATCTCTGCTCCCCTCCACAGCATGTCTTTTTCCTGGTTCTCTCCCTCAGCCCCAACCAGTCCCAGCAGAAGACTGCCCCTCCCTGAGCCTGGTTCTGCTGGAGGTTTCTTCCTGTTAAAAGGGAGTTTTTCCTTCCCACTGTCGCCAAGTGCTTGCTCACAGGGGGTCGTTTTGACCGTTGGGGTTTTTCTGATTATTGTATGGCTTGCCTTACAATATAAAGCCCTGGGGCAACTGTTTGTTGTGATTTGGCACTATATAAATGAAATTGATTTGATTTTGATTTGATCTCAAATGCTTTAAAATGGAAAAAAAAAAAAAAAAAAAACAGAGACGCGAGGAAGAAAACAACCATCAAAATGGATAGAAGAATAACCAGAATGGCAAAGACTCACCCATTGATCAGCTCCAGGATGATCAAAGACAGTCTGGAGTTACCTGTAAGTGCTGTGACAGTTAGAAGACGCCTGTGTGAAGCTAATTTATTTGCAAGAATCCCCCGCAAAGTCCCTCTGTTAAATAAAAGACATGTGCAGAAGAGGTTACAATTTGCCAAAGAACACATCAACTGGCCTAAAGAGAAATGGAGGAATAGTTTGTGGACTGATGAGAGTAAAATTGTTCTTTTTGGGTCCAAGGGCCACAGACAGTTTGTGAGACGACCCCCAAACTCTGAATTCAAGCCACAGTTCACAGTGAAGACAGTGAAGCATGGTGGTGCAAACATCATGATATGGGCATGTTTCTCCTACTATGGTGTTGGGCCTATATATCACATACCAGGTATCATGGATCAGTTTGGATATGTCAAAATACTTGAAGCGGTCATGTTGCCTTATGCTGAAGAGGACATGCCCTTGAAATGGGTGTTTCAACTAGACAATGACCCCAAGCACACTAGTAAACCAGCAAAATCTTGGTTCCAAACCAACAAAATTATTGCCTCGCAGATGTGAAGAAATCATGAAAAACTGTGGTTATACAACTAATACTAGTTTAGTGATTCACAGGATTGCTAAAAAAGCAGTTTGAACATAATAGTTTTGAGTTTGTAGCATCAACAGCAGATGCTACTATTATTGTGAACACCCTCTTTTCTACTTTTTTTTTTTTTACTAATAGCCCAATTTCATAGCCTTAAGAGTGTGCATATCATGAATGCTTGGTCTTGTTGGATTTGTGAGAATCTACTGAATCTACTGGTACCTTGTTTCCCATGTAACAATAAGAAATATACTCAAAACCTGGATTAATCTTGTTAGTCACATAGCACTATGATTATTCTGAACACTGCTGTAGTTGTCACTGGCATATTATTGTTATATTAGTGTCTGTCTGTGCACACAACTGGGATGATCATAATTGTGTAAGTTCATTGTTCACTGCCATTCCAAATTTAGACTCTCATTCACTGATAATGGGAAGGGATATGAACTGTGTGATAAACACATCCTTGGACAGGTCTAGACCACGATCTTCTTTAACTGCAAGGAAATGTTTTCTACGTTTGTATCCCTCTGCAAAACAATATTCCTTCTTCTCTCAGGTGCACCGTTCATTCTCTAGAATAGACTATTTTTTAATAGATAAAAAACAAATTCCAACTATTGTATCTACCCAGTACTTATAACGGTGTCAGACCATGCCACAGTAATTCTAGACCTTCACTTTACTATGACGCCAAAGAGATTTAGACACTGGAGGCTTGACCCTCTCTTGCTGGCTGATGTTAACTTCTGTAAAAGCATTACTGACTCATTAAATTTTTTCTATGAGTTTAACAGAAAGGATGAGATCTCCCCGTCTTTATTATGGGATACCCTCAAAGCTTACATTAGGTGTTAAATTATTTCTCTCACCTCTCATGCAAATAAAACACAGAGCGCTAGACAGAAGGAATTAGAAGACACATCACAAATCTAGATAACACTCTCACGTCCACATATACACCAGATTTATATAAAGAAAGGATAAAAATTAGAACAGAACTGGACTGGACTTTTTTGACAAGTTGGTTCTACCTAAAGTCTCTCCCGTGCATAACCTTAGACTAGATTCTCCTCTCCTCTTTGCTCCTCCTTTGGTGGAGCAATAACCTTGTCTATTGTTGCGGTGACGTATTAAACCTTCAACTATAACTGAACTTGAAGCTAGACTGCTTGAAATTTGAACTTCAAGTCTGGTGAATGTTCAGTCAGTGGACAGTCTTGCAGATAGTTTGAATTCAGCGCTAAAAACAACACTTGACAAGATTGCGCCTCCTCTATTAAGGCCACTCCTTCCCGAGGCACGGTCACCTTGGTTCATCGGTTACTTACGTGACCTGAAGCAGAAGGTTGGAGGTTTGGAACGGAAATGGCGTCGTTCCAAATTAGAGGTGCTCCACCTTGCGTGGCTTGATGCTATTTTAGATTGTAAGCATGCAGTATTGACTCCAAAGCGGGCCTATTATTCTGATTTGATCAATAGAAACAAGCACAACTCAAAGTTTTTGTTTGATATGGTAGCATTTTCATTGATGGACAGACATCTGTTAGTCGTTCTCCCTTTTCATCACAGGACTTCCTGGATTATTTCAAGAAGAAAATAGAAGATATTAGGTTGAGCGTACACCTTGGTCCAGTCACTGCACCCTGCTATGGAGGTGGGGGCTACCACTGAGGCGTTACCTAGATTTACAGAATTTAGCAGTATTTCACGTGCTGATGAAACTTGTGATGTCTACAAAAAGCACAACCTGCCTTTTTGATCCCGTACCAACAAAACTGTTTAAGGATCTATGGCTATTCTTGGGCCAACTGTGCTGGAAATTGTTAACCTTTCACTAACCTCTGACAAGCCGGCCATGCTGCCTGGCACCTCTGGTGGCTGGACCCACAATGCACACTCCCACAGGCATAGGTGTAAAAGAAGTCAACTTTATTCCAGGCTCTAATTTGGTACACATGTTATCAGGCAGCGGAGCAGAGGTACAATCAGAGTTAGGCAGAGATGCAGTCATAGACGGGCAGGGTCGGAGGCACAAGCAAACACAGAGTTCAAACATGAGGCAAGCGGCGTGGTCGAGGCGAGCAGAGCAATAATCGGTACACGGCTAGACAAAAACAGGACTGAGATCAAGAGGCTGGAATGTGTGCAAGAAGCGAAGACAAACTGGCAGTGAGCTGTGAGACTGTGAGGGTTTAAATAAGGAGCAAACAAATCAGGGTGATGTGAAGCAGATGTTAATTTGGTACACGTGAGGAACAATGTAGAAAGGGGCGTGGCAAGTGGGCAAAGATTGTGCACTGTGCAAGATAGTGAGGGAGGACTAAACAAGGTGAGTGATGTAGAGGCAAAGATACATGAACAGGTGCCAAGAAAGTGAGTGAGTGGAAACACGAAACAAACAGAATCAAAGTGAGGAACAAAGACATAATGGCAGGTGCTGAGCGTGAACATAATAAGCTGGGCGTGAGGAAAAACAGGGAACAATGAACAGAACTAAATCAAAATATAATACTACTATAATCAAGAACTAAAATCAGACATGAGAACTAGAAGAAACTACATGAGACCTGATCAGGGAATAATAAGAACATAAACACTAAGACAAAACTAAACTGGAACTGACAAATGACTGAAGAATACAATAAAGATAACCAGATGACAAAATCAACAAGCAAGACTAAATAATAAACTGAAAGCAAAATCCGATATTAAAATACAACAGAAAATAACAGAAATGAGAACAGCAAAATAAACAGATGACAACTAAATGATAAACAATGAAAACACAACCTGGCAGAACTAGAATGGAACTGAATTATGGCAGAAGTATCAAAGAAACAAAGTGAAAATGAAAAACAACAGAGAATAAACATGATGAAAATAAACAACTAATAACTCAGAGCTGGGGCAGATGGCGGGTAAAAGAAAGGACTGGCACCTCCCTACCGAGCTGACCTGGTCGAGCCCTATGTACCGGCTTGGGCTCTGTGTTCACAGGGTGCAGGTCTGCTGTGTGTCCCTAGGGTGAATAAAAAGTTGGCGGGTTACAGAGAATTTTTTCACCGTGCCCCAGCTCTGTGGAACGATCTGCCCGCGCAGATCCATCAATCAGAGTCTGTGGAGACTTTTAAATCTAAACTGAAGACCGATTTTTTCCCTGTTTTATTCACGAGTATTTTAGTTAATGCTTGTCTTCTTTTATTCCTTTTTACTATTTTTATGTGTTTATTCTTTTATTGTGTTTTTAATCTTCTAATTCTTTTGTTCTGCTTTTTAAATGAGTTTCTGTGAAGCACCTTGAGGCGACTTGTCGTGATTTGATACTATATAAATTAATAAATTTAATTTTGATTTGATTTATTACAACACAAGAAATTAACAGTCGCTTTCAGCCCAGAAAATGCCGAGATGTTTTCATGAAAAAAACATACGCTAAACATACATGTGAAAACAGTTCTAAATACAAATTTGATGATCTATTACTACAAGGCAACACACAACATTCAACGTGTTTTCGCCTGAGACCTCAACAAAATCGCATGCATTAGATAAACGTTAGTAAGTGAATCATGCATTCATTCATGCAGTACAAATACAGTTTGTGACTTCTGTCTTTTTGTTTTCTTTGCCAATCACTGCCATTCACACTGGACAGACACCTACTGTCCGTCAAACACACACACACACACACACACACACACACACACACACACACACACACACACACACACACACACACACACACACACACACCACACACACATAACAGAATCCACGGCACATTCTTTAAACAATTCATCAAAGTTGTCAGTGCTAACACCGATCCGTAAAGAACCGGTGTTAGCGTCTTAAAACAGCTGTTTGTCAGTAAAATAGACAGCAAAATATTATTAGACACAGCGATATACAGGACTTGGATGTGAGCCTTCAACACGAAGGATTAAATCGTTCGTGTGCACATCCCAGGCTTATGCAGTCCCCAACATTATCACTGTACTAAAAATATTTCATTCCCTTTGGCCGAATCATCCTATTCCCAAATTATCTCCACAGAGCCAAACAGAAGTCCCAGTTCATGGTGGAAGTCTTCCACATACTCGACGTCATCAGAACACACACAACAGGAGGTCATGTGTTGCGAAGCGAGCGTCTGAACAGCCCAAATTGATGTAATTTTTGGGATTAGAGCTCACTGACTGTATTTTAACACACGTGAACTGAAGAAGGTAATGTCTCTGCGGGAAATTTGGTTGAGGCAAAAGCCAGAAACAACACGAGTTCTGTGCCAGAAACATCAAAAAACACAGCTAGTGGACAGGACTGAGACGCCAAACAGAATGGCGGAGGACGACAAACTCGAGAGCTTAATTACTAAGATCAGCGACAGTCTCTTTGATAAACTCAGTACGAGCATGGACACAAAACTCGACAAGATTGTCGAGTCTATCAACATGGCAAGTGAGAAAATAACAGACTTGGCAAAAAGAATGGACAACGCTGAGCAAAGACTCTCAGACACGGAGCACAGCAACGCAGAGCTACTAGCGAGACTTGTCAAAGCCGAGACCCGTTTAGAGGGAGCCATGAGCTGGCTGGAGGAACAGGAGAACCAATTACGCCACAGTAACCTCAAAATCATCAATCTGAAAGAGCACACTGAGGGAAGCAACCCCAGAGATTGTTTTGAGACATGGTTACCACAGGTCCTGAACATGAAGGTGAAGAATGATCGCATCAAAGTGGACAGGTGCCACCACACCCCAGCTCAGCCCGAGCCGACGCTGTGAGACCGAGAGTGGGTTATCTGCGCCTCCATAACTACGCAGACAAACAGCTAGTCATGCAGAGTGCATGGAACATGAGGGAATCATGGTCTTCCGGGAGCCGCATCCACTTCTTTGAGGATTTTTCATCAGCACTGGAAAAGGCTTTCCGCGCACTGGGAATCCAGTACAGGATGATTTATCCAGCGGTGCTGCGAGTCAATGCGGAGGACAAGGTCCACCTCTTCAAAATTCCAGTGGAGGTGCAGAGATTTGTGAACGGTGCAAGCAGAGACACTGTTTAATGGACAGGACCGAATACTTTCAAAAACAGACGGTAAAGTTTTATCTTATAATATAAGGGCAGCTTTGTGACGAATAATGTTGCTTCAGAAATGCAGCCCTGCAGTGTTGAGTTCAAGCAGCAGTTATTTCTACATAAAAAATAAATAAATAAATACATTTTCAGATAAGATAAACTTTATTGATCTCACAGAGGAGAAATTCACGTTACGTCAGCTCTTAAAAAAACACACAAGATGGGTGCAAGTAGAGGAAAATGTTCATCAAACAGCGTGTGCAAGGATAAGCAATAATAATAATAATACTTGTAACAGTACAAGACATAAGAAAATGAGGTAGAAATAGAATATGTGTGTGTGTATATGTCTTGCATAGAGTGGGGCACCAAGATGGTGGTATATATATATATATATATAGCTCACAATATGCTAAACTCTTGGTCAATTTTTCAAGTTACATGTTTTTATTGCAAACTATCTTGAAATTGTAGTACACATATATTTCTTTCATAAACCACAAAGCTCAAGATAACTCATTAACTTAAAAAATTTCACTTTTCCATTATGGAAAAGTGAAATTAATATAAGAGTATGGACCCTTGCGGATGTTATTTTTGACGGACAATTCTCAGGTTGTTTTCAACTTATTATAATTTCTTAATACGCATATCTTTCATACAAATTGACGATGTATATCGGAGAATACATATTTCAAAGTAGAATGCCCATCTAAGTGTAAATGTTAGCTATAGTTTATGCGACTTTTAACCATGTATATCTCCCACTTGATTTTGACAGATGGCATAACATCCGCAGGGTCATTTTTAATTGAATTCAATTTCAATTTCAAACTGACTTGAAATTGACTCAAGGGCCTTTTATATTTACTTTTAATTTTTAATTTCATGGGTTTTCTGTTGACTAATGCACAATGCAATTGCCTTGAGGTTGATTTGAAAAAAATATGACCTGGTTGAAAAAGTGAGGTCCAATTGTGTTATAATATGTGATGAAAAAAAGTGGATTTTCCAAACTTCTTTTCAATTTTTCTTTATGAGCAACAAAATACACTCAAATTATGCATACTATATATACATTAGTTACATTAGTGTTAACAATAACATTTCTATTCACCAATCCATATTAAATAAACACATTCATGAAGTACCTCAGGTGTAATATAACGGTTTAGCATATTGTGAGCCATATATATATATATATATATATATATATATATATATATATATATATATATATTATATACATACATACGAGGTCTGTTAGAAAAGTATCGGACCTTATTTTTTTTTTTTTTCAAAAACCTGATGGATTTGAATCACGTGTGCTTGCATGAGCCAACCTTGAACCTTCGTGCGCATGCGTGATTTTTTTTCACACCTGTTGGTTGCGTCATTCGCCTGTGAGCAGGTTTTGTGTGAGCACTGGTCCTCCCCCCGTCGTCGATTTTCATTCCGAGGAAAAATGTCTGAATGATTGGAGCAGCGCTGAATCAAATTTTTCCAGAAACTGTGAGAGACAGCCAGGTGGAAACCATTCGGAAGATTCAGACGGCTTTCGGTGACGATCCTCTGGGCATCACACAGATTAAGGAGTGTTACTGTTGGAGTTATTCTGTAGATACACTGTTTTATTTTATCATGCATGTTTTGTGTTCTCTGCTCTGGTAGAATGTAGTTCTCTCTGCTCTGATAAAGTGTACTGTACTGATGTGATGGGTGAAGGTTACTTAAGATATGTGACATGACGTGCTTCTGCAAGTTGTGGTATCTCTGTGTGCACGCTAAGCTCTTTTTCAGGACATGTGAAGATGACCCAGGCAGAATGCAGCCATAAGCGGAGCAGTGAGATAAAGAATAGAGAATTGAATGTTCCAACCACAGTGTGATTATGATACATTAGTCCTTGTGTCAGAAGAAGTGTGATTAATCGTTAGATGTCTTAAACACATCTTAATCGAGCCCAAGATTAAAAAGGTTCTGAAAGTCCTGAATGTATTGTGCAATCAGCGGTTCTGCGGCAACAGCTCACGCGCTATCACTCCTCCCCTTAGGAGCTGTACCGCCCATGTATGTAGGGAAGTCCTAAATAAAAGAGCAGGAGCGCAGGCCAGACTTTAGTGTAGCTTTGGTGTACAGCCTGACTTGCACTCCTCGCGAGCTAAAATTGACTTTCTGTCTCACTGGTGTTTTTTGACTCTGTTTGTCTTGTTAAAAGTTTTAAGAACGTTTGGAGGAGAAAATACCCAACATTGACTGGGGGCTCGTCCGGGATCTCAACAATACCGGAGGTGTCCAGCGGAGGTCGTCAAGTCCAGACGTAAATCCTTGGCCAAGGTCCGATCGATTGATCGTGTCTGCAATTGTCGACCGCCGTTGGCATCGTCTGGTTGACGAGATTTTCCCGAAGAAGACAGACAGGAAGTCGAGTCAGTGAGTAAAATTTCTTTGTAACAGTACTGAGTGAGTGGTGATCAGATCACATAAACAGTTAAATTCCGCAAGCGATGATACAGAATCGTCTGTTAATGAAACACAGTTAAACTCTGTAAGGAGGTCGGACTCCTCTACGATGGCGAGGAATGCACGTAGTTAAATTCCGAAGGAGGGTGCGGACTCCTCTGTTTATATACGCGTACCGGTAGGGAATAAAAGTGTGATCACATAAACAGTTAAACTCCGTAAGCGATGGCGTGGAATCGTCTGTTAATGTAAAGCAGTTAAACTCCGCGAGGAGGGCGGACTCCTCTACGGTTGCGAGGGACGCACGTAGTTAAATTCCGGAAGGAGGGTACGGACTCCTCTGTTTTAAATACGAAGTAATACCGGTTTTTTGAGAATAAAAGTGTGAAAGTGTAATACTTTGGACAACGTAAGTGACAACCGTGTGTGTGGATACAGAGGCAAGTGATTCCGCTTCCTACGGGGAGGTGAAAGGAATCAACCACACGACGGCAAATTAATTGTCACGTCCAAAGAAAGTGAAAACTTCAGATTTAGAACACCCTAGGTGTGCCCCCGTCTGAAGTCCAAATTATAACAAAGAATAATAATAAAAATGGGGGAAAAGACGTCTAAAAATAAGGGAAATTTATCAACTGACGACTGGAAATTTATGGAAGCAAAAAATCCAAAAGCAACAAAGAAATTGGAGACCTGGATAAATAAACATGACTTTGACGGACGACTGAACCTGACTAGTATTCAGAAGTGGAAGGAAAGGTTAGAAAAGGAACATAAAGGTGATGAGAAAAAAAAAAAAAAAAAAAAACAGCAAGAGGGGCAGATTTAGTGGCGTTTTGGGAGGAGGAAGCAGAGAAAAGGAGACTAGAAAAAATGAGGAAAAAGAAAGGAGTAGGGAAGAGGTAATAGTACAACAAGAACCACAAGAACCTCAGAAACAGGCGGCAGGACCGTCTGGAAAATCATTATATCCTCAGGTAGAGGACGAACCACAGCATTATGACTTAGCAGTAGGACCAAAAATAAATTATGCTGAAATTACCAGGACAGCTCAGAAAGAAGGAGAGCCATGGACAGAGTTTAGATGCAGATTTGAGAGTGTATTTAAGGTCCACAGTGGCATAATGCCAGGAACACCAGTGTATGAACAACAATTGAAAAACGCTCTGATCCAGCAATCCAACAAGGATATAAAAGCTTGGATACAGAAACATTGGATTGGACTGCCTACAGGCACATTGGAAGAAACACGCCCATATTTCAGCGCACAGGTGGTGTTAACATGGTGAGAGAAGAAAGCGATGACCCCACATTCCACTATTACTATACATTTGACATTTCTGAAGAAGATGCTGCAGGATGGGGTAAAGATGTCGTCTTGCAAGCAACAGCCCTACTGAAACATCCTGAACAAAAGATGTCACCACCTGACCTGCATGTCACAATGTGGCATAAAGATCCTCCAGGTCCGGATGGTGACTATGAAAACAAATTGAAAGACATTTCACCTGTGAAGCTGACAATGACAGATTTGATTCATGATGGCAACTCAACAGCTGTCATAACAGTAACAGGTGCCACTGAAGATGTTTTAAAATTGAGATTCACAGGTATGCCATTACATGTGTCACTTTGTAAACCATATTTGACAGAATGGCAAGATTTGGGACTGACAGTCATAACAGCTTTGTCAGCCACTGATTGGAGCAGAGTTGGACCACGAACGGAGTTCAGTCCATCAACTAAATTGTATAAAGTGCCAGTTAATGTCTCATTGGTGCTGACAGCCGGAACACATATTGATGTGTCCACTTCACAATCCTGAGTGTTTCAGTTGAGTCCTGAAGAGGATGATCTTCTTTCTTCAGTACCATCAGGATTGTGGACAACAGGTCCTTCAGACGTAGGACTGATTGAAAATGCACAACCTGTAGTTATAAGACCAAAAACAGAATACAGACCATGTGTAAGACAGTATCCATTGAAACCTGATGCAATTGAAGGAATCAGGCCAGTAATAGAGGATTTCTTAGCAGCAGGAGTAATAGTGCCATGTCCAGATTCACCATGTAACACACCCATATTTCCTGTGAAAAAAGGCTCCGCCCTCAGTGGGATGGAGAATGATTCAAGATCTGCAGGCAGTAAATGCTGCTGTGATTAAAAGAGCACCATGTGTTCCAGATCCACACACCTTGTTAAATTCGCTGAGACCAAATTCTAATAGTTTCTCAGTAATTGACATAAATAATGCATTTTTCTCTGTGCCAGTACATCCAGATAGTCAATTTTGGTTTGCTTTTACCTTTAAGGGACAACGATATACATTTACCAGATTACCGCAGGGTTACGCAGAGAGTCCAACTATTTATTCTCAAGTCATGTCAGCATGTTTAGCCAATTTCGTTCCACCGGCAGATAGCCAACTATTAGTGTATGTTGATGACATCTTGATTACCTCTGACACACGAGAAAACTGCATAACTGACACAGTAGCATTATTATGTTTCTTATTTAATAATGGCCACAAAGTGAGTAAAAACAAAGTTCAGTTGTGTAGGGATAAAGTAAAATATTTAGGACATGAATTATCAGCCACAGGGCGCACGATCCTGTCTGACAGGAAGGAAGCAATTTTGCACGCTCCAAAACCACAAACCAAAAAGCAGATGATGCCATTTCTTGGACTGACAAATTACTGCAGGGCATGGATTCCCTGCTATGCAGAATTGACTAGTCCACTTTCTGATTTGATGTACAAAGATGATATTTCAATGTCAACCGTGTTGGAATGGAACAAAGAAGCTGAGGAAGCTTTTGTAAAAGTAAAACAAACATTAGTGTCATCCACAGTTTTGGCACTACCAGATTATAGTAAACCATTCATTCAAACAGTTGATTGTAAGAATAAGTTCATGACTAGTGTTTTGGTACAAGTGTATGGCTCAAAATTAAGGCCAGTTGCCTACTACTCATCTAAATTGGATGCAGTAGCACGTGCTTTGCCACCATGTGTACGCGCTGTAATTGCAGCCTCCATGGCTATTCAAAGTAGTAGTAATGTTGTTCTGTTCCATCAGTTGACACTGAAAGTTCCACATGCAGTTTCTGCACTTCTGTTGCAGACAAACATGAGCTTTTGTCCCCAGCAAGACATCTTTCGTGCATGTCCTTGCTATTATCTCAACCACACCTTACGGTAGAGCGCTGTACAACATTGAATCCATCCACATTGATACCTTTACCTGAGGATGGTGAGCCGCACAGTTGTCTTGATGTAGCAACTGTTTGTATGAAGGCCCGTGTTGATCTTTTGGATACGCCCATCCCACACAGTACAATTGTGTATGTGGATGGATCCTCCACTAAAAATGCTTATGGACAAACACAATCTGGATATGCTGTTGTCACAAATTCAGAAGTATTGGATTCTACTTCATTGCCATCGTTATTCTCAGCGCAAGCAGCTGAATTAGTTGCTTTAACTGCAGCTTGTCATTTGTTTAAAGGAAAAGCTGTGACAATCTATACGGACAGCCAGTACGCTTTCAGCACAGTGCATGTGTTTGCAGAACTGTGGGAAGAGTGTGGAATGGTGACATCATCTGGAAAGCCAGTGACTCATGCCACTCTCCTAACTGCACTACTGAAAGCTGTAAAATTGCCTAAACAAATTGCTATATGCAAATGTGCGGCTCACACCAAAGGCTCTGACAGTGTTTCAAAAGGAAATGATTTTGCTGACAAAACCGCAAAGGCAGCAGCAGCTTTTTCTATTTTTCTCCTACACAAAACCCCTCCGGATTTGCATTTAGGTCATACACTGCTTGCTGACATGCAACAGCAGGCAACTGAAAAAGAAAAACAAATGTGGTTAAATAAAGGAGCTACATATGCAAATGATTTGTACTTATGACCACAAAAGAAACCCATATTGCCAAAAAATATGTTTAAATGGGCAGCTATCATGAGCCATGGCGTGACGCATGTCTCATCAGGGGGTATGATATCGCAATTACAATCTATTTTTTGTCTTTATGGGTTCGATGCATATGCAAAACAGCATTGTAGAGCATGCATGACATGTGCAAAACACAATTCACAAGGCAATTTGAGACCCCAAAGAGGCAAATTCCCCACACCACAATATCCCTTTCAAGTGATTCATATGGATTATATACAGCTGAGTAAACATGAAGGGAAGGAATTTTGTTTAGTCATAATTGATGCGTTCGCAAAATGGGTAGAATTGTTCCCCACAAAACATGCAGATGCACTTACAGTGGCTAAAGCATTGTGCAAAGACATCATTCCACGATTTGGAATACCAGAAACAGTCTATTCAGATAATGGAGCGCATTTTGTTAATACAATAGTGCAATACGTAGGAGAAGCGCTACAGATTAATCTCAAAAATCATTGTGCTTATCATCCACACAGTGCAGGATTAGTGGAAAGGACAAAGGGCACAATAAAAATAAGATTAAGGAAATGTATAGAAGAGACAAAACGAACCTGGATTGAATGTTTGGACCTAGTAAAATTGTATATGAGAATAACACCAACACCATCAGGGTTAACACCATTTGAGATACTTTATGGACGACCATATCGTCTACCAATTTTGACATGGATACTAAAACAGCAGATGAGGAACAAACATTAGCAAATTTTATGAAAAAGACATTAACACAGAAAGAGATAACTTAAACACATTTACTGCCGAATAATTTTGATCTTCCACAGGACGGCCTTCCAGTAGTCTAGCCAGGAGACTGGGTGTTCATCAGAGTGATTAAGAGGAAGAACTGGTCCAGTCCTCGTTGGGAAGGTCCATACCAAGTGCTGTTAACAACACCAACTGCAGTAAAGATAGCGGAGAGATCAACGTGGATACATCACTGTAAGATACAGCGTGTGTTGGCTGCCTCCACAGTGTAAGGGGAAGTCTGTGTTGTGTGGGCCGCTGAAGAGGAGGTACTGCTGGCCCACCACCACCAGAGGGCGCCCTGCCTGGAGTGCGGGCTCCAGGCACCAGAGGGCGCTGCCGCATCATGGGAGTAGCCTGGGTGACAGCTGTCACCCATCACCAGACACAGCTGTTCCACTCAGCACAGAGGTATATCAGGAGGACGGCGTCTCCACCTCAGTGCCGAGATATCGCCTAAGACTAAGGTAGTATTCTCTGCATTTATATATTGCATAACCAGCTAAACCTGTTAAACCTTTTCAGGACTGGTGACTACAGATAGCTTCATTGTTTGGATAAGTACTCACCTTCCTGCTGTTCTTTGACAAGAGGTGGAGGCGGCTTCTCCCCTCTCCGTTACTGGGTGCGGTCATCCACGCCTGTGTGTTGTTGCTCTCTCCTGCCAGCAGTACCGGATCCGACGAGCGGAGGCAGTGGCCACCTGGGAATTCGGGACTTGGCGGTTCCAGTATTTCCAGGGTTCGGTGGCAGAGGAGATCTGGGTGGTTCCGGTTCGACTGAGACGGACGTCTCCTACCTTCGAGCCTGCCCACACGACACCAGCGGATTCGACCCCAAATTGTGTTTGTTATATTAATTGTGCTTGTTTCACAGAAGTAAATCTTGTTATTTACCTTCTCCATTGTCCGTTCATTGCGCCCCCTGTTGTGGGTCCGTGTTCCTACACTTTCACAACAGGATATCTCGGCCAGCGTCATGGATCCCGAGGGGCGTCAACCGGCTGTTGAACGGCCAATGGAAGACCAAGGCGCGGCGGAGGCTTCGGGAGGGGTAATCGGTGAGTTGCAGCGGATCCTCACCGCTTTCACCTCTCGGATCGATTTAATGACCGAGCAGCACGTTCTCCTAAACCGCAGGGTGGAGGCTCTCGCCGCACAAGTGGAGGCACGCCCTTCGGGCGCCGCTGCGGCTCTCCCTCCCGAGGACCCTGCGCGCGAAAGTGACGTTCCACTGGTCATTCAACGGTCCCTCCCTCCGTCCCCTGAAGCATACATAAGCCCTCCAGAACCGTACGGAGGCTGTGTGGAGACGTGCGCGGACTTTCTTATGCAGTGTTCGCTCGTCTTCGCTCAGCGTCCCGTGATGTACGCGACTGATGCTAGCAAAGTAGCTTATGTGATAAATCTGCTTCGCGGGGAGGCACGCGCTTGGGCTACAGCGCTCTGGGAGCAGAACTCACGGCTCCTTCATACATACGATGGGTTTGTACGGGAGCTCAGAACGGTGTTCGATCATCCCAACAGAGGAGAGTCCGCTTCAACCGCACTACTGTCCATACGACAGGGGCGTCGGAGCGCAGCTGCCTATGCAGTCGCCTTCCGCATCGCGGCGGCGAGATCCGGCTGGAATAGCACTGCCCTCCGCGCTGCCTTTGTAAACGGACTGTCTCTGGTCCTAAAAGAGCACCTGGTGGCTAAGGACGAACCGCGGGATTTAGATGGGCTCATCGATCTAGTCATACGACTCGACAACCGGTTAGAAGAACGCCGTCGGGAACGAGGCGAAGGGCGTGGCCAGGCACGCGTCGTCCCTCTCCCTTCCGGGTCCGATCGAGCTCCGCCCTCCCCACGCTCCTCTGTCTCTGCGCTCCGTGCGCCTATGGCTCCCCCTGCTGACGAAGCTATGGACACGAGCAGGGCAACATTTAGGGCACCTGGAGCACAAAGGAGGCGGGCCCACGGAGCTTGTTATGTTTGTGGCTCGAGTGAGCATCTCGCAAACGACTGCCCCGAGCGGTTAAACTCCAACGCCCGCCCCTAGAGACTGGGCCAGGGGTGGGCCAAAACATTCACGTGGGACACACCCACATTGCTACACGACTCCCAGTCACGATCCTTTATGAGGATTCAACCCTGAAGGCCCCAGCACTGGTGGACACGGGCTCTGAGGGGAATCTGCTTGACAGTAGATGGGCCAGGGAGATAGGGCTCCCTCTGGTGGCTCTTACCTCGCCTGTGCAGGTTCGGGCGCTAGATGGCTCCCTACTCCCACCAATCACACATAAGACACCTCCAGTAACTCTGGTGGTGTCAGGTAACCACCGGGAGGTGATCGAGTTCTTCGTGACTCAGGCCACCTCCCGTGTGGTTTTGGGGTTTCCATGGATGCTAAAGCACAATCCCCGGATCGATTGGCCGTCCGGGGGTAGTGGTTCAGTGGAGCGAAACCTGCCATCGGGAGTGTCTAGGTTCCTCGGTTCCTCCCGGCTCCCAAGCTAAGGAGGAGGTCCGAGTCCCGCCCAATCTGAAGGCGGTGCCAGCGGAGTACCATGACCTCGCTGACGTGTTCAGCAAGGATCTGGCTCTCACGCTTCCTCCCCACCGCCCGTACGATTGTGCCATTGATTTGGTTCCAGGCAGTGAGTTTCCGTCCAGTAGGCTGTACAACCTCTCACGGCCGGAGCGTGAATCAATGGAGACCTACATCCGGGACTCATTAGCTGCCGGGTTGATCCGGAATTCCACCTCTCCGATGGGTGCTGGTTTCTTTTTTGTGGGTAAAAAGGATGGCGGGCTTCGTCCATGCATTGACTATAGGGGGTTGAACGAAATCACGGTTCGCAATCGATACCCGTTGCCCCTGTTGGATTCGGTGTTCACCCCCTTGCATGGAGCCAATATCTTCACCAAACTTGATCTTAGGAATGCGTATCATTTGGTTCGGATCCGGAAGGGAGACGAATGGAAGACGGCATTTAACACCCCGTTGGGCCATTTTGAGTACCTGGTCATGCCGTTCGGTCTCACTAACGCTCCCGCGACCTTCCAAGCGTTGGTAAACGATGTCCTGCGGGACTTCCTGCACCGGTTCGTCTTCGTGTATCTGGACGATATACTCATCTTTTCCCCGGATCCTGAGACTCATGTCCGGCATGTCCGTCAGGTTCTGCAGCGGTTGTTGGAGAACCGCCTGTTAGTGAAGGGCGAGAAGTGTGAGTTCCACCGCACTTCTTTGTCCTTCCTGGGGTTTATAATCGCCTCTAACTCCGTCGCCCCGGATCCGGCCAAGGTTGCGGCGGTGAGAGATTGGCCCCAACCTACAAGCCGTAGGAAGCTGCAACAGTTCCTCGGTTTTGCTAATTTCTACAGGAGGTTCATCAAGGGCTATAGTCAGGTAGTTAGCCCCCTGACAGCCCTGACCTCTCCAAAAGTTCCCTTCACCTGGTCGGATCGGTGCGAGGGCCGCGTTCAAGGAGTTGAAACGGCGCTTCTCATCTGCACCAGTTCTGGTGCAGCCCGATCCTAGCCGCCAGTTAGTGGTTGAAGTGGATGCCTCGGACTCAGGGATAGGAGCGGTGCTCTCCCAGAGCGGGAAGACCGATAAGGTCCTTCACCCGTGTGCCTATTTTTCTCGCAGGTTGACCCCCGCTGAACGGAACTATGACGTCGGCAATCGGGAACTCCTTGCTGTGAAAGAGGCCCTCGAAGAGTGGAGACATCTGTTGGAGGGAACAGCCGTGCCATTCACGGTTTTCACTGACCATCGGAACCTGGAGTATATCAGGACCGCCAAGCGGCTGAACCCCAGGCAAGCCCGCTGGTCACTGTTCTTTGGCCGTTTTGACTTCTGGATTACCTACCGTCCCGGGACCAAGAATCAGAGATCGGATGCATTGTCCCGGGTGCACGAAGATGAGGTCAAAACGGAACCGTCGGATCCCCCGGATCCCATCATCCCGGAGTCCGCTATCGTGGCCGCCCTCACCTGGGACGTGGAGAAGACCGTCCGGGAGGCCCTGACCCGTGTCCCGGACCCCGGAAACGGACCAAAAAACAGACTATACGTCCCACCAGAGGCTAGGGCTGCAGTCCTGGACTTCTGTCACGGTTCTAAGCTCTCCTGTCACCCAGGGGTGCGAAGGACCGTGGCAGTCGTCCAGCAACGCTTCTGGTGGGCATCCCTGGAGGCCGACGTCCGGGACTACGTCCAGGCCTGTACCACCTGCGCCAGGGGCAAGGCCGACCACAGGAAGACCTCAGGGCAGCTACAGCCACTGCCCGTGCCTCATCGCCCCTGGTCCCACATCGGCCTGGACTTCGTCACGGGTCTCCCGCCGTCCCAGGGAAACACCGTCATCTTCACGATAGTGGACCGTTTCTCCAAGGCGGCCCACTTCGTGGCCCTCCCGAAGCTCCCTACGGCCCAGGAGACAGCGGACCTCCTGGTCCACCACGTCGTCCGTCTGCATGGCATACCATCAGACATCATCTCCGATCGCGGTCCCCAGTTCACCTCACACGTCTGGAGGAGCTTCTGCCGGGAACTGGGGGCCACGGTCAGCCTCTCGTCTGGGTACCACCCCCAGACCAACGGGCAGGCAGAGCGGGCGAATCAAGAACTGGAGCAGACACTTCGCTGTGTGACAGCCGCGCACCCGACGGCCTGGAGTACCCACCTGGCCTGGATCGAGTACGCCCACAACAGCCAAGTGTCATCAGCCACCGGCCTCTCCCCGTTTGAGGTGTGCTTGGGGTATCAGCCCCCCTTGTTTCCGGTGGTTGAGGGAGAGGTCGGTGTGCCCTCGGTCCAGGCCCACCTACGGAAGTGCCGTCGGGAGTGGCGTGCCGCCCGCTCTGCCTTGTTGCAGCCCCGGACGAGGGCGAAGAAACATGCAGACCGGCGGCGAGCCCCGGCCCCCAAGTATCGTCCTAGGCAGGAGGTCTGGTTGTCCACCAAGGACATTCCTCTACAGGTCCACTCACCAAAACTCCAGGAACGGTACATCGGACCGTATAAGATCCTCAAGGTCGTCAACCCCGCCGCAGTGAGGCTCCAGCTTCCGGCCTCACTGCGGATACATCCAGTTTTTCATGTTTCCCGGATTAAGCCCCTTCACACCTCACCCCTCTGCACCCCGGGTCCGGCGCCGCCTCCTGCCCGGATCATTGATGGAGCGCCGGCTTGGACTGTCCGCCGGCTCCTTGATGTCCGTCGGATGGGCCGGGGTTTTCAGTATCTGGTGGACTGGGAGGGGTACGGACCCGAGGAGCGCTCCTGGGTGAAGAAGGGTTTCATCCTGGACCCGGCCCTCCTGGCCGACTTCTACCGTCGCCATCCGGACAAGCCCGGTCGTACGCCAGGAGGCGCCCGTTGAGGGGGGGGTCCTGTTGTGTGGGCCGCTGAAGAGGAGGTACTGCTGGCCCACCACCACCAGAGGGCGCCCTGCCTGGAGTGCGGGCTCCAGGCACCAGAGGGCGCTGCCGCATCATGGGAGTAGCCTGGGTGACAGCTGTCACCCATCACCAGACACAGCTGTTCCACTCAGCACAGAGGTATATCAGGAGGACGGCGTCTCCACCTCAGTGCCGAGATATCGCCTAAGACTAAGGTAGTATTCTCTGCATTTATATATTGCATAACCAGCTAAACCTGTTAAACCTTTTCAGGACTGGTGACTACAGATAGCTTCATTGTTTGGATAAGTACTCACCTTCCTGCTGTTCTTTGACAAGAGGTGGAGGCGGCTTCTCCCCTCTCCGTTACTGGGTGCGGTCATCCACGCCTGTGTGTTGTTGCTCTCTCCTGCCAGCAGTACCGGATCCGACGAGCGGAGGCAGTGGCCACCTGGGAATTCGGGACTTGGCGGTTCCAGTATTTCCAGGGTTCGGTGGCAGAGGAGATCTGGGTGGTTCCGGTTCGACTGAGACGGACGTCTCCTACCTTCGAGCCTGCCCACACGACACCAGCGGATTCGACCCCAAATTGTGTTTGTTATATTAATTGTGCTTGTTTCACAGAAGTAAATCTTGTTATTTACCTTTTCCATTGTCCGTTCATTGCGCCCCCTGTTGTGGGTCCGTGTTCCTACACTTTCACAACAGTCTGGCTACAAAGGGAGTCTATTTAATTAGCAATAGATTGTCTCAATGCCAGTGAAGCAGGGAGATCCTTGCACTATTAGGTGAGGTTGGTTAACAACACTGTATCCTAGCAATCATGACTGAACTACAGCAGACCCTGGAGCGGCGTGCTCAGCGCCGCCGCTGCCGGACTGTTGGTAGGGCAGCCGGTTGCATTGTGATCTTAGTGTGTTTCGTGCTCCTCGGATTCTTGGTCTGGTGGTTGACCCAAGAATTGCAGCTCACTGTGGACCGAGCCAGAGAACAACGCAAGCAACGTCAGAAGAGGTTTATTCATAATGTGAATGAGACAGATGGACACCCTCATATATACCATACTAATATGTGGTACAGATATGTTCATTTATTGGCTATGGAATTACGTTACTAATTGTTATGTTTGTTCGCAAATACCTATATCCTCAACACACCCAGCTCTGACGGCTAAACCGTACCCTGCTAGGGTGACAGAATGTCTTATCATACGGATGCATAATCAAACTGTATTTCGGGGGCAGTTCTAACACCACTTGCCTCAGTGCAACCATTTATATGATAGGGATTTCAACAGAGGACGTACAAGCGTGCCCAAGTGCTGCTCCATTGACTAGACTGAAGGGAAACGCAAAAATATCATCACGTTAAATTGTCATCACAACGGCCATTCCCAATTTGCTTTTACGGGACAGGGAATAAAACTGTAGGTAAAATTAAGAAACGTCTGTGTACCCAAACGTATGTTTTATCAAATAATTTAAGCCTAACCAAAACATAATATGTGGATGGTACTTATCTTCATCACATTGGACGGGGATGTAATTATACAGGCTCCTGTCCATGGGGAACGGATGAATCATGTGCTTATGTTAGTAAGTTTTTGCTACCACCTGTAAATGGTACTCCGGTGTATGATGACATCTATTGGCTTTGTGGTTCCACACTGTACATGAGTCTCCCACCAAATTGGGGTGGTGTGTGTGCACCTACCCAGGTGACTGACCATACATATGTGGTAGTGCCAAGGACCTCCACAGAGAAGAATGGCAGCACCAGACGGAGGAGATTGATATACCCAGATGTGTTACCACATAATCACATGTGGGGCTCGGATGTACCAAAGGACCAAAAATTGTGGTCTGTAGGAGATAAAATAGCACATTCATTGTTCCCCTGGATAGGAGTGGGAAAAAATTCATTAATGATTGAAACTCTGAATTATCGATTGGGTCTGTTCATGAATGTAACTGAAAAAATAGTAGCAGCTCAAAACACTGAAATAGATGCTTTACGTACCATGGTGATGCAAAATCGCATGGTTTTAGACTTGCTTACTGGTTCACAGGGGGGAGTTTGTGTTCTGCTGAACACAACATGCTGTACTTTCATCCCAGACTCCATTCATTCAGTGGATGTGCAGGACGCATTGGAAGAGCTGAATAAACTTCGTGATGCAATGCATAAAGACACCCTAGCCGTGAACCGGTGGAATCCCTGGTCCTGGTTGACTTCAGGACCATGTTGGCAGTTACTATTGAAAATGGTGACACCAGTTATTATAGTCCTAATTCTGATTGGACTTTGCATGTGTTGTGTGATCCCTTATATCAAAACAATGGTTGGCAAAATGGTGTCAAATACATTTGTACAGTGTAATCTGGCTTTCCAACAAACTATGCCAAAATATCAAGCATTGAAACAGTCAGACCTTAGTGGAGAAAACTATAATGACTGTACTGAGAATTATGATGATATTGAAAAGCTCACAACTCCAGTTCAAGCTTGAACTGTTGACGTGATGAGTTAACACACTCTTAGCCTATGAAGCTTTAGCTGAAAAAGTAATAAGACAAGTGGTGTAGTCGAATAATACAGAAAAACGGTTCATTTATACCAGTCAGCCGAAGTGACGTGTGGTGGTGGTGTGGTGATAACAGAATCTTTGACAGACTGCCAAGAAATGTGTCAGGTTATTGTGCATTTATATCATTATTGTTACCAGTTAAAGCCATGCCCATGACACCTGAAGAAGTCATGACATATACAGCCTCTCTCATTCCTGAAGACTGGCAGAAAGGCATAACCAGACATAGAGTAAAAAGAGATTGGAAAGGAGTGGGAGATCCAACATATATTGATGCGATAGGAGTCCCCAAAGGAGTGCCTACTGTGCTTTAGTGTCCCTACTCCTCCCAGTAAAAGCCATTCCCATTTTAGCCAAGGACTTGTTGACGCACCTAAAGTCTGTGGTGCCTGAAAATTGCAGCTGAAAATCTGAATAAGAAGTGGTTGCTTAGTAACAATTGTTTACTTTTAGGTGAAGATGTAATACCGTTGGAATGCATGATAAACAGAGGGGAATGTTGGAGTTATTCTGTAGATACACTGTTTTATTTTATCATGCATGTTTTGTGTTCTCTGCTCTGGTAGAATGTAGTTCTCTCTGCTCTGATAAAGTGTACTGTACTGATGTGATGGGTGAAGGTTACTTAAGATATGTGACATGACGTGCTTCTGCAAGTTGTGGTATCTCTGTGTGCACGCTAAGCTCTTTTTCAGGACATGTGAAGATGACCCAGGCAGAATGCAGCCATAAGCGGAGCAGTGAGATAAAGAATAGAGAATTGAATGTTCCAACCACAGTGTGATTATGATACATTAGTCCTTGTGTCAGAAGAAGTGTGATTAATCGTTAGATGTCTTAAACACATCTTAATCGAGCCCAAGATTAAAAGGTTCTGAAAGTCCTGAATGTATTGTGCAATCAGCGGTTCTGCGGCAACAGCTCACGCGCTATCACTCCTCCCCTTAGGAGCTGTACCGCCCATGTATGTAGGGAAGTCCTAAATAAAAGAGCAGGAGCGCAGGCCAGACTTTAGTGTAGCTTTGGTGTACAGCCTGACTTGCACTCCTCGCGAGCTAAAATTGACTTTCTGTCTCACTGGTGTTTTTTGACTCTGTTTGTCTTGTTAAAAGTTTTAAGAATGTTTGGAGGAGAAAATACCCAACAGTTACAACCGGTTTAAAGATGGCGCACAATGGCGGAGGGCGCGCCGCGCTCCGAGCGGCCATCGACAGGCTGAAACGACCAGATCATTTCCAAAGTGAATGCTGTGTTGATCCGGGACGTCGTCTGACTACCAGAGAAATTGCAGAAGAGGTGGACATCAGCACTTTTTCGGCACATTCCACTGTGACAGAAGATTTTGCCATGAAAAGAGTTGCAGTGAAATTCATGCCGATGGCTTGGGCATGAAGCTGAAAATGATGCCCACCTCTTCCACCATTTGGAAGATTCAGACGGCTTTCGGTGGCTTTTCAGTCGTGTGACTATCCGAGAAATTGTGGAAGAGGTGGGCATGTCACAGCATGTCCTGTGAGACTTCAACACGGAGGCGCTTTTGCTCCATCAGCTTCGTGCTGAATTTCGCCACCACTCCTTTCATGGCCAAATCTTCTGTCACAGTGGAATGTGCCACAAAAGTGCTGATGTCCACCTCTTCCGCAATTTCTCTGGTAGTCAGATGACGTCCCAGATCAACACAGCATTCACTTTGGAATGATCTGGTCATTTCAGCATGTTGATGGCCAACCGGAGTGTGGCTCGCTCTCCACCGTTGTGCGGACGTCTTTAAACCGGTTGTACCGCTCCTTAATCTGTGTGATGTCCAGAGGATCGTCACGGCATTAGTGCAGGGATTTGTAAACGAGTATATAAGATATCGTAAGATTCATTCATTCACACATTCATAAGCTATTTGAAGGATGGACTATTTGGGGAAGCCTTGTTTCATCCTAGTTTGTTTTAAATCTATCTTAGTGGATGAGTATAGTAGAAAGAAAGTATCACATGAGCCTCATAAGTGAGCTTGTTATGTTGCAGCAGAGATATATTCTTTTCGTGTTAGCTGTTCATGTTTTTTTTTTCTTTTCCTTTTTTTCTTTTTTTTTTTTGGTACCTACTGTACACTATCACTACAGGAGAAAGCGCCAAAACACATTTACTACACACAGGTACAGATATTTGTTAAAAACAGGAAATGTCAGCTGTAAATGACATTCTGTACAGACGTCTTTAACACTTCCCTGAAGCAAGCCGTTGTTCCATCAGGCCGTTGTTCCATCAAGCCGTTGTTCCATCAAACCGTTGTTCCATCATGCCGTTGTTCCATCATGCCGTTGTTCCATCAAGCCGTTGTTCCATCATGCTTCAAAGCTGCCACCATCATACCCGTGCCAAAAAAAGTCAGCTTCAGTGACTACCATCCTGTGGCACTGTCACCCATCATCATGAAGTGCTTCAAATGACTAGTCATGTCACACATCAAATCTATCCTCCCCCCCACCCTAGACCCCTTCCAGTTCGCATACAGAGCCAAGCGATCTACAGAGGACGCAGTCTGCTCAGCCCTGCACCCAGCCCTCACCCATCTGGACAAGAAGGACTCATATGTGAGAATGCTGTTCATAGACTACAGTTCAGCGTTCAACACCATAATACCTCAACAGCTCATCTGCAAACTGGACAAACTGGGGCTCAGCACCTCCCTTTGCAAATGGCTGTTGGACTTCCTCACCCAGAGGCCACAAGCAGTCTGTGCTGGCAACAACACCTTGAGCAGCATTGTATTGAACACAGGGGCTCCCCAAGGCTGCGTGCTCAGTCCACTGCTCTTCACGTTACTGACACATGACAACACAACAACCCACAGCACAAACCACATAGTGAAGTTTGTGAACGACACAACTCTGGTGGGGCTCATCACCAAGGGCGATGAAACTCACTACAGGGAAGAGGTCAACCTTCTGACCACATGGTGCAGAAACAGCAACCTCCTGCTGAATGTCAGCAAGACCAAGGAGATTGTTGTTGACTTCCTGAAAGGTCACACCCAACACCTGCGACTGACCATCGAGGGTGCTGCTGTGGAGAGAGTGAGCAGCACCAAATTCCTGGGGTGCACATCAGTGAGGACCTGTCCTGGACCACCAACAATGCATCAATGGCAAAGAAGGCCCAGCGGCGTCTCTACTTCCTGCGCAAACTCAAGCGGGCACATGCTCCACCAACCATCATAAGCACTTTCTACCGTGGCACCATTGAGAGCATCCTCTCCAGCTGCATCACTGTGTGGGGTGGAAGCTGCACTGACTACAACAGGAAGCCCTGCAGCGCATAGTGAATGTAGCTGGAAGGATCATTGGTACCTCACTCCCCTCTCTGCAAGACATATACACCACTCACCTCACCCACAAAGCAACCACAATTATGGGTGATGCAAGCCATCCCACACACAACCTGTTTAGCACTCTGCCCTCCAGGAAGAGGTACAGGAGTCTCCGATAGTCACACGACTGAAAAGCCACCGAAAGCCATCTGAAAGCCGTCCTGTGAGACCAACACGGAGGTGCTTTTGTCCCGCGCCATGAGCGGCTCTGTGGCGCATCCCTCCGCTTCTCTTTCCATGAAAAAAACTCCTATAATAGTGGAATGTGCCAAAAAAGTTTTGATGTCCACGTCTTCTGTCATTTTTGTGGAAGTCAGACGACGTCCCGGATCAACAAAGCCTTCACGTTGGAAATGATCTGGTCGTTTCAGCCTGTCGATCGGCGCTCAGAGTGTGCCGCACTCTCAGACGTTGTGGGCGGTCTTTAAACCGGCTGGAGCACTCCTTAATCTGTGTAATCCCCATAAAATCGTCCCTGAAAGCCATATTAATTTTCTGAATGGTGTCCACCTGGAGGTCTCTCACAGTTTCTGGAAAAAATTGATGCAGCAAAGCTCCAAATCGTTCAGACATTTATGCGCTATAAAAATCCGACGAGAGGGGTGGACCACTGCTCACACAAAGCCTGCTCACAGGCGAATGACGCAACCGACAGGCGTGAAAAAACTCATGCATGTGCACGAAGGTTCAAGCTTGGCTGATGCAATCACACGTGATTCAAATCCATATGGTTTTTGCAAAAAACTAAAAAGGTCAGATACTTTTCTAACAGACCTCGTATATGTGATATCTGTTGCCCATGACCAATGTCCTGCACTGTTTCACTTTATCACCATCACACCACTTGCACAGTGTCTTAACAAAAATCTGCTGCTGCTACAAATACTGAATGGTTTGCACTACTGCACTTTCCACTTTTACTATTACCTCAAACACTACACTGTAAATACTAAATACTTGTCCTTATTGTCGAAATGTCTTCTCCTGTCATCACCCAGGGAAGGTGGGAAACGAAATTTCGATTTGTGGTATGTCTAGTACATGTGAAGAATTGACAATAAAGCTGACTTTGATTTTGACTTTGACTACATTTAATGTAAAGGGCATCCATCATCCTATAAAGCGTATAAAAAAATTTAAGCACTTTGAAAAAAGAGAAAGTACACATTACATTCTTACACGAAACACATTTGGTGGATAAAGAGCACATTAAGCTTAAAAGAGACTGGGTAGGTCAAGCTCATTGCTCATCATTTTCGACCAATGCCAGAGGGGTAGCCATCCTTACAGTCCATCCCATTTATACTGGGGACTTGCAAGAAAGATTCTGAGCGGAGCTATATCCTGCTACAAGGTACCATTCATGGTATACCAGTAACTTTGATGAATATTTACACACCCAGTCCACCCCGGTCTTCGTTTTGAGACAGCCCACAAATCCAATTCGACAAGAACTAACCTCATTAGGGTACAATCAACAAGAGCAGCCCTTAATTCACAAACCCAGCAAATATTTAGCTCGGCTGATTAGTCTCAGGGAAACTAATAATGCCATAGGGTGAATCAGAGATGCTAAAGGGACAAGACAGTTTGATAGAAACAACATTAGCTCTGTCTTTGTCTCCTTCTATGAGTCCTTATATAAATCTGAAAACAGCAGCACTAAGGAGGATCTTGATGAGTACTTTTCACAGATTAAACTACTGACATTAACAGATGAACAACAGGAGATCTTAAAAAAAAGGCAAAGATGCTGAGGACCTGGCGTCTTATAGACCCATCTCCCTGATTAATGTAGATGCAAAAATACTAGCAAAAATATTAAGCTTAAGACTAGAATCTTTTATAAGATTGTTAGTCAAACACAACCAAACAGGCTTTATAAAACATATGCAGGCTACTTAACATCATACAACGGGCTAATAATAAATATATTAAGGATTTGGTAGTGTCCTTGGACTCTTTAAAAGCATTTGACAGAATCAAGTGGACATATCTATTTCATGCGATGGACAGGTTTCGACTGGGAGGTAAAGTTAAAGATTGGGTACAACTCTTATATTCCTCCCCAAAAGCAGCTGTGATTACTAATTGTCACTGCTCAAATATTTTCCCCCTAGAGGGCAGAACACGGCAAGGATGCCCTCTAAGCCCCCTCTTGTTTGCCCTATTGAGCCCTTTGCAGAGATGATTAGAACCACTTTAGACATAAAGGGATTCCCTGTTGCAGATGCAGAGCACAAAATCTCATTATATGCAGATGATGTGTTGATGTATCTGACCAAAATGAACAGCAGAGTTCCCAAATTGCTTCAATGTCTCAAACAATTTGGACACATATCTGGGTTTAAGGTGAATCTATTAAAAACAGAAGCAATGCCAATAGGGGCACTGGCAGGCTCAGAACCACCCTTGGGCTTTCCCTTTCGTTAGGCACCAAAAGAAATAACCTATCTTGGTATAAAGGTGAGCCCTTGTCTTGAAAAATTGTTTAAATTGAATTTAAACCCAATATTAACACGTATAAAAGAGGACTTGGATAGATGGAAAATGTTACCTCCATCCTGGCTGGGACGATGAAGCATACTCAATATGAATATACTCCCAAGACTCATGTATCCGCTACAAATGTTGGCAAACTCCATTCCAAATTCTTGGTTCTCAAAGCTGGAAAAAATATTCATCCAATATATATGGCAAGGGAAGAAAGTGCAAATGAACAGAGAAATAAAGATCAGGCAGGTTTATCAGTTCCAAATATCCGTCTCTATTACTGGGCTGCACAAATGTGTTACGTTTATGAATGGGTGAATCCTGATGTATCTAACACATGGATCGATATGCAATCTGGCAGTTGTGGTATGGTATTGCTAAAATATGGCCCCTTTACACATTATAAGAAGACAAAATTAGAACTGCAGAACAATTTCATACTACTAAACACTTTTAACACATGGCATAAAATGCTATTATCTTTTAAGTTAAAAGATCATTTTTCGTTACTCGCCCTCACATTTCGGAATCCTGACTTTAGCCTATCATATCAAGATTCTGTGTTCAAATTCTGGAATGAGAGGGTCTTAGGGCCTGGTCCCACTGGCGATTAGGAGGATTTGCGTATGGATTGCGCACAAAATTAGCTCATATTCGCTTAACATCCGCAATATCCGTGAAACATGCTTGTATGAGTCGGCTGACACCCACACGCATCCGTAATTATCCGCAGAGGCATGTTTTTCCGTTTCCAGGATTTTTGAGCTGCACAAAATTTTGGCTGCGGATGACATCCACCTTACATACTCCAGACATACTCAATACATACACAAACATACTCAGTCTATGCTCTGTATATTCGCCGTCATCTGCTGATATCCGCAACTGACAGGGATTTGCGGCTTGGCAGCGGACTGGGACAGTGTGTAAAACGGATATTTTGCGTGTCCATCATGTCCACATCACAAACTAAAATAAGTTGTAGCGAAAGCATACAGATTGGCCACAAATAAGGCGTTTTTGTTACGTCTGCTTTGCATCTGATTTGCATCCACCGCAAATCAGATGCGCTTCTTTGTTGTACCGGCTGCCACGCGCTCTGCGCTGGATGCTGCCTATATAAAATAATTATTTCATGGCAGATTAATCATTCTATTCTGCAAATTGTCTGTTGAAAACACCTCCTCACCTCGTGAATCACAGAGGAAGCTTCAGCTGGGCCGTTCATGTGCACGCACGCGCACGAGCGGCTCCAGCTGCAGAAAGCATTTTGAGCCATCTTAAAAGGTAATTATTGGACTTGTTTACATTGTCAAAGCTTGATAAAACAGTTGCGTGTTTTTCCTTCTTGTGTGCAGCTGTTACAGTATTTATTCCCATGTTTATAACAGATTTATCTTCTTGTTATAATCGTTCAGACGAGCTGCGCTCTGATGCGATCCGCTGACGTCACCACTCGCCCTGTTCACTGCTTCTTTACTCCAATCAACTTGTCCAAGTCCAGCACTTGCTCCAGAGGCTGTATTGTTGGTGTGAATAGTGATGCTGACGGCCCAAGTGTGCTTCATTTATGATCACAATGCAGATGCCATGCACACGCAACAGGTGCGCGATGCGTCATAATACACCCATAATAGTGCCGTGATAATCGCAATGCGTCGGATCCCTTTCCTCACTACATGTGTTATACAACCGTGATTGTTCATCATATATTCACTGTATATTATTAATATATCCATAATTCATACTGGGACATTTGTCATTATTGGACATTTTTGTTGTGGACGACAACGAATGCCCGTACTTTGTGTACTCAATTCATGCGCAATTAATCCTCTCCCCAGTGGGACAGGGCCCTTAGATCAGCTTGTAAAACTGTATCAAGGTGAATCTGTTGTGAAAGTGTCGTGACACGGACCCACAACAGGGGGCGTTAATGAACGGACAATGGATAAGCCAAAAGTAACAATTTAATGTTGTGAATCGCACAACGACGTACAGACAATAACAATATGGTGGACTGTCAGTTATACACAAAGTGACGTGTGGGCAGGCTCGACGATAGAAGACACCTGGCGAGAGAAGAGCCGGATCCCACACAGCTTCCACCACCAACGGAGCTGAAGAACACCGGAGCCGCCAAGCCCTGCGCCCCAGGTGGCCGCTGTCTTCATTAACCAACGCTTGGAACGTCGCGGGGGCATTGGTGAGGCCAAATGGCATGACCAGGTACTCAAAGTGACCTAACGGGGTGTTAAATGCCGTCTTCCACTCGTCTCCCTCCCGGATCCGAACCAGGTGATAAGCATTCCTAAGATCCAATTTCGTGAATATTTGGGCTCCATGCAGGGGCGTGAACACCGAATCCAACAGGGGTAACGGGTATCAGTTGCGAACCGTGATCTCGTTCAGCCCTCTGTAATCAATGCATGGACGGAGTCCGCCGTCCTTCTTGCCCACAAAAAAGAAACCAGCACCCATCAGGGAGGTGGAGTTCTGGATCAACCCGGCAGCTAACGAGTCCCGGATGTAGGTCTCCATTGATTCGCGTTCCGGACGTGAGAGGTTGTACAGCCTGCTGGACGGGTACTCAGCGCCCGGTATCAAATCAATGGCACAATCGTACGGACGGTGTGGGGGCAGTGTGAGTGCCAGATCCTTGCTGAAGATGTCAGCAAGGTCATGGTACTCGGCTGGCACCACCGCCAGATTGGGGGGGACTAAAACCTCCTCCTTAGCTGTCACACCGGGTGGAACCGAGGATCCTAAACACTCCCGGTGGCAGGTTTCGCTCCACTGAACCACAACCCCAGATGGCCAATCAATCCGGGGATTGTGTTTCAACACCCATGGAAAACCCAAAATCACTCGGGAGGTAGAAGGTGTTACATAAAACACAATCTCCTCCCTGTGATTCCCAGACACCACCAATGTCACTGGCTGTGTCTGGTGTGTGATTAGTGGAAGAAGGGTGCCATCTAGTGCCCGCACTGACAATGGTGACGGTAAGGCCACTAAAGGGAGCCCAACCTCCTTTGCCCATCTGCTAGCCAGCAGATTCCCCTCTGACCCCGTGTCCACCAGTGCTGGGGCGTGAAGGGTTAGATCCCCGCTCAGGATCGTGACTGGGATTCGTGCAGATTGACGGGGTTTCCCCGCGTGGGTGTTGTGACCCACCCTTAGCCCAGTCTCTAAGGACGAGTGCTGCTGTTTTGACCGTTTGGGGCATTCTCTCTGTGTGTGCTCGGTTGAGCTGCAGAGAAAACACTCTCCACGGATCAGCCTCCTTTGTCTCTGATCTGATCGCTTTTTGGCCCTGCTCGTTTCCATAGCAACGTCAGCAGGGGGAGCTGTTGTCACGTGGAGAGCCCTGGCAGTGGAGCGTGGGGAAGTCGGCTCCCTTTCGGACCCGGGAGGAAGAGGGACGGCTTGTGCCTGACCACACCCTTCGTCTCGCTCCCGTCGGTGTTCTGTTAATCGGTTGTCTAACTGTATAACCAGGTCGATAAGCCCATCTAAATCCCGTGGCTCGTCCTTCGTCACCAGGTGCTCCTTCAGGACCAGAGACAGTCCGTTTCTAAAGGCGGCGCGGAGCGCAACAGCATTCCAGCCAGCTCGTGCTGCCGCGATGCGGAAGTCAACTGCATACTTCGCTGTGCTCCGACGCCCCTGCCGTATCGACAGCAGCACGCTTGAAGCGGTCTCGCCTCTATGAGGGTGGTCGAACACCTGTCGGAACTCCCTCACAAACTCAGTGTAAACCGTTAGGAGCCGTGAATTCTGCTCCCAGAGCGCCGTAGCCCAGGCGCGTGCCTCTCCTCGAAGCAAATTTATAACGTAAGCCACCCGGCTAGTGTCTGAGGCGTACATGACGGGACGCTGTGAAAAGACGAGCGAGCACTGCATCAAGAAGTCCGCGCACGTCTCCACACAGCCTCCGTACGGCTCCGGAGGGCTTATGTATGCTTCAGGGGAAGGTGGGGGGGTTCGTTGAACGACCAGTGGAATGTCTGTCTCTGGCACACGGTCAGCAGGAGGAGGTGCTGCAGCAGCGCCCTGAGCATGTGCTTCCACCTGGGCGGTGAGAGCCTCCATCCTATGATTGAGAATAATGCTCTGCTCGGTGACTAAGTCCAACCGAGCGGTAAAGGCGGTTAAGATGTGCTGCAGCTCACCCAACACGCCTCCTGCTGGCGCCTGTGCACCTCGCTCTTCCGTTGGCTGTTCAAGCGATGGTTGACGCCCCTCGGGATCCATGACGCTGGCCGAGAAATCCTGTTGTGTCGTGACACGGACCCACAACAGGGGGCGTTAATGAACGGACAATGGATAAGCCAAAAGTAACAATTTAATGTTGTGAATCGCACAACGACGTACAGACAATAACAATATGGTGGACTGTCAATTATACACAAAGTGACGTGTGGGCAGGCTCGACGATAGAAGACGTCTGGCAAGAGAAGAGCCGGATCCCACACAGCTTCCACCACCAACGGAGCTGAAGAACACCGGAGCCGCCAAGCCCTGCGCCCCAGGTGGCCGCTGTCTTCAGCAGTCAGACCCGGTACTGCTGGCAGAGAACAGAGACAGTCCTGATGAGTGTGAGTTCGCACACTCAGTAATCCCACAGTCTGTATACAGTTAGGAGGGAAAACCTCCACCTCCAATCACACACTCGTGCAGCTCCTGTCTAACCACTTATCTGGTTGGAGTGTGAAGCGAAGCCTTCGCTGATCACACCAAACGCCAATCCCACAGATAAGGAAACCACAGGAAAACGGCTGCAAAGAAGTTCAGATTATTACTCAATGTTTTAAGTCAGCAGAGAAAATTACCTGAATGGTAGCTGATTTCTCGGCGAGGAGGTGGAGTTGCAGTCCGGCCTTTATGGTGATGGTGATGAGATGAATGAGTGACAGCTGGTGCTGAGGATGAGTGACAGCTGTCACTCCCAGTGGCTCCGGCGCCCTCTCGTGCTTGAAGCCCGCACTCCAAGCAGGGCGCCATCTGGTGGTGGTGGGCCAGCAGTACCTCCTCTTCAGCGGCCCACACAACAGAATCATTGGCATCATTTGAGGCTTTAAAGAATAGATATTCCTTACATTCATCCCACTTCTTCCGCTACTTCCGCTACTTACAAATTATACACTATATCCCAAATTCAATACATCCCCAAAATTAGAATTATTTAGAGCACATTCTAATAAATAATAAACCAAAAAGATTCATTTCTCAAATATATAAATTGTTCTCATCAAATACACCTTTCTCCACAGACCACCTCAAAAGACAATGGCAGACTGATTTAGGAGAGGAAATAAATGAAGAAAAATGGACTCTATTAATAAAAAACACACTTAAAATTTTGAGATGCAACTCTGATGGAGAAACACAATTTAAGTAATACACAGACTCCACTTTCCACCTTTACTAAGAGGCAGACTGGGTCTGAGCTCACCATACTGCTCTAAATGCAACACTGAAATGGGTACACATGCACATATGAAAATTCAGTAGGTATATCTTATATATTATGTTCCAATTCTAAGGTGGAACTATGCTAGTATATAAAGGTATATCTAAATATCTAAAAAGGAAGAGTAAAATAGGAGAGTAGAAAAGAGTAGAGTAGAGCCACTTAGGTGTCTGGTCTTGAGAACCAGGGATGGTAGGAAGAAAAGCTTTTTTATTCCATGGGAACTCTCCCTACACACCCAAGCAGCTCAAGACGAAAGTATATATAATCATAAATAATAAGACATAAGAAAGATAAGACATCATATATATGTTATATTTAAATATTAGGGGTAATAAAAAAATATACAATAAATATGGTACCATATAATATACAGGAGTAGGTTTTAAAACCTAAAATATTAATTCCAGACAAGATTGTAGTATAGGTATTTTAGTATGTAGACTAGTTGTTATGTGCAGACGCAGGTTGAGGAGCGGACCAACGTCTGACCGAACCCAGCGCTAAATAACCAGAAAGCGGTTCCACAAACAAAACGATTTTATTTCCCCTCCAGTGCAATAATTAGTGTACAACATAAATATTTGGTTTGTCTGGCGGAGTGAAGGACGGCGCGCTCTCCACCGCCCAAAAGGATCGAAGCCTCGGCGCTTCTGGACTCAGATTCACCACCAAACACCCCCCAGGTGGACACGACAAACTGACTCTGTGAAGGATGGAAAAGGTGAGGTAAGTCAACAGAGCTACAGCAAATATCCTTCAGAGGCACACACTATCAGCAACACATTCAGGTCTGAATTTAAGCTTTATGTAAATGAGCAGCTTCTCACAACAGGTGGAGGATCATCAGTCCGCACGCCACGGCCGTGAGAAGCAAACTGCACAATTCTCATCAATGTTCAAATATACTGCATAACAGAATTCCAAATTACTATTAATGATCATTCAGACAATAATCACCTCTGATGTGTGCTGACAGCATGTGTCCCTCACCCGTCCTCCTTCACAGGCACGATGTGTCAAACCCTGGCGCGGTCCTCAGCGTCTCACAAACGAATGTCACAAGGTTGAGTTCCCGGCAATTCTGCTTGAACCACTCATGGCTTAAATGCAGAACGCCATATCATTATCTGCTTCAGCTGAAAGTCTTTAAGTTTGCACGTGAGCATCATCCACAGGTGCAGCTAATAATGCTGATGAGGGTGAAGGACTCTTCTGCCAGCACCTTCTCCACAGACAAAAACCAGTTTGCATACCACCTGGAGAGCAAAGAAAAGAAAACAACACAAAAACATCCAGCCAAACCCCCCAACACACAACACTAGTAGTAAGATTAAATTATAGTTAGTAGGCTAAGCTATAAATCTGGTGTTTTATTATAGAAACAGAAGCTATGATATAATGTGTATTGGTATCTATTTTATGTACATATAATTTATTAATTTATATATATATATATATATAATATGTGTGTATATATATATAATATGTGTGTATTGTTGTGTGTTGGGGGGTGTGGCTGGATATTTTGGTGTTCTTTTCTTTTCTTTGCTCTCCAGGTGGCATGAGAACTGATTTGTCTGTGGAGAAGGTGCTGGCTGAAGAATCCTTCACCCTCATCAACATCATGTGCAGCACCTGTGAATGGTGCTCACATGCAACCTTAAAGACTTTCAGCTGAAGCAGATAATTGGATGGCGTTCTGCATTTAAGTCATGTGTGATTCAAGCAGAACTCCCGGGAACTCGACCTTGTGATGTTCGTTTGTGAGACGCTGAGGATCGCGCCTGGGTTTGACACATCGAGCCCGTGAAGCAAGGAAGGGTGAGGGACACATGCTGTCAGCACACATCAGAGGTAATTAAGTGTTTGACTAATTGTTGATAGTAACTTGGTATTTTGTTACGCAGTAGACTTGAATTGTGATGAGAATTGAGCAGCTCGCTTTTCACTGCTGTGGCGTGCGGACAAGTGATCCTCCACCTGTTGTGAGAAGCTGCTCATTTGCATAAAGCTTAAAATACAGACCTGAATGTGTTGCTGATAGTGTGTGTCTTTTGAAGGATATTAGTTGTAACTGCTGACTTACCTCACCTCTTCTATGCTTCGCAGAGAGTCGGTTTGTCGTGTCCACCTGGGGGGTGTTTGGCGGTAGTGGTGAGTCCAGGAGCGCCGGGCTTCGATCCTTTTGGGCGCTGGAGAGCGTGCCAGCCTTCACTCCACCAGAGGGACGTTATTTTAGTTTTTGCACTTTATTATGCACCAGCGGGTGAAATAAAGACATTATTTTTGTTATTGGAACCGCTTTCTGGTTATTATTAATCAATCAATCAATCAATTTTTTTATATAGCGCCAAATCACAACAAACAGTTGCCCCAAGGTTATTATTAGCGCTGGGTTCCGTCTGACGCAGGTCCGCTCCTCAACCCGCGTCGACACATAACATGTATGTGTGTGTATGTGTGTGTTTTGGAAGTCTGTAAAAATTCAAAAATTTAGGACTGATGTTAAAAATGAAGTGTCGACAATACTGGGATACCATATGGGGCTTTCAGCTTTTCAATGTGTTCTTGCCGCCAGAGTAGATAAGGCAAAGAGCAAACACAACACTAAACAGAAATTCTTCTTTATGTAGCGAGAAAGACCATTTTGAAATTTTGGATTTCCTGTGACTGCCCAACAATTGAAGACTGGTACACGGCCAGGTCACTCTTGGAAAAGAGATGTCAATCTCAATGAGTTTTTTACCTGGGTAAATAAAGGAAATGAAATGAACAGAGGTTCTGAAGATAATCGCGCTTGAGAGACTCACGTATATTCGTTATGACAACACTGGTGGATTTTTGGACATTTGTCAACCAGTTTTAAGCAAAACAAATCTCACATGCCCTCTGACTTGTTTGTATTCCTGTGATTTTGGACTGTGGACCCAGTTGTGATAGTGCTATACAATGTATATGATATTCAATTTTTCATGTTATTATTATTATTATTATTATTCTGTCTCTGCTAAGGATTGGCTTATTTATAAGTTTGTTCTTGTAAAAAAGGGGGGATATTTAACATATGTACGTGAATGTAATATACATTACAGCCCCAAATAAAAAGATTATATAAAAAAAAGATACACACCAATAAAAAGGTTCAAACTACCTTTCTGTATCAGAGAAGCCACCGACATTGTATGAAAAAAATATATACGAGGTCTGTTAGAAAAGTATCGGACCTTTTTATTTTTTTCAAAAACCTGATGGATTTGAATCACGTGTGCTTGCATGAGCCAACCTTGAACCTTTGTGCGCATGCATGAATTTTCCACACCTGTCGATTGCATTATTTGCTTGTAAGCAGCCTTTGTGTGAGGTGTGTGTCGTGCGCACGGTGTTTTTTTCATTCCAAGGAAAAAGACGGAACGACTGGAGAAGCGCGACTGCATCAAATTTTGCCAGAAACTGGGCGACAGCCAGGTGGAGAGCGAGCAGTGCTCCGGTTGGTCATCAACATGCTGAAACGACCAGATTTCCAAAGTGAACGCTGTGGTGATGTGGGACCATTGTGTTATTATCCAAGAAATTGCAGAAGAGGTGGACATCAGCACTTTTTCGACACATTCCACTGTGACAGAAGATTTGGCCATGAAAAGGAGTGGCGGCGAAATTCGTGCCGCTGCTGCCAACGGAGCAAGAGCGCCTTCGTGTTGAAGCCTCACAGGACATGCTGGACTCCAAAATATGATGCCCACCTCTTCCACCATTTGGAAAATTCAGACGGCTTGCAGTGGCTTTTCAGTTGTATGACTATCTGAGAAATTGAGAGGTGGGCATGTCACAGCATGTCCTGTGAGACTTCAACACTATGTATATATATATATATATATATATATATATATATATATATATATTCATTCAGAAGAACAGCGTAGTTTGATTAAAAAGATGATTGGAGAGGGGAAAACTTATACGGAGGTGCAAAAAATTATAGGCTGGTCATCTACAATGATCTCCAATGCTTTAAAATGGACAAAAAAAACAGAGACGCTTGGAAGAAAACGGAAAACAACCATCAAAATGGATAGAAGAATAACCAGAATGGCAAAGGCTCACCCATTGATCAGCTCCAGGATGATCAAAGACAGTCTGGAGTTACCTCTAAGTGCTGTGACAGTTGGAAGATGCCTGTGTGAAGCTAATTTATTTGCAAGAATCCCCCGCAAAGTCCATCAATCCATCCATTTTCTACCACTTTATCCGGAGTCGGGTCGCGGGGGCAGCAGCTCAAGCGAAGCCGCCCAGACCTCCCAATCCACACACACCTCCCCCAGCTCCTCCGGGGGAACCCCAAGGCATTCCCAAGCCAGCCAAGAGACATAGTCCCTCCAGTGTGTCCTGGGTCTTCCCCAGGGCCTCCTCCCTCCTCCTCCTCTGTGCCCGGTACACGTCTCCAGCGAGGCGTCCAGGGGGCATCCGGAAAAGAGGCCCTTTTCGACGTGGAGGAGCATAGACAACCATCTGATATAACCAGGTCAAAATAAATAGAACACTTCCATCTACTGGCGCCCAGACACTCAGACCCTAACCCATATACCCAATATTCCAAATAAATAATCCATGTCTACTACGTTTAAGATGTGTGGAATTTAATAAATGCAAACCGAATTTCAGACATCTTATATGTATTACTCTGGAACAAAGATGACAAGCAGTGTTGTAAAGGAGGAGACAAAGAGCAAAGAGCAAACAGGAAGTGATTGCAGCTCTCAGTGATTCCAATTGAAAATAAAGGAGAAGCAACCTGAGCTTCTTCTGGCATTTTTACATAAAACAAACACAATAAGAACATCTCTAAACCCAGAGAATATACTCACAAGAGTTTTAGGAACAATGTACAAAGGATTTAATGCTGTTGTCCGTGTGGAGCCTGATCAGAGTGTCTCAAATGCATTTCTTCTGTCGTGAATGTACTGAGATTACCCATAATGCACTGGAGACAGCATATATCTGATATTTTCACTTTATAAAACTTCAGATGCGACGTTATTTTAAATAACTTGTCTATGAATTTGGGATCAGTAACCTAATAGTTGACTGAGTTGGTAGAACATTTTGGCAGGTACCTGTACTGGTCCTGATTATAAGACATTTGTTTTTGAAATGCATCACCACTGCCTTAGACACTAAAATAGGGGTACTGTCCCCCTATCAAATGTTACAGCACTCTTAACCAAACCTTAACCTCATAATCTCCCTCCTGAGGCCTGGTTCACACGACAGGATTTTAAAATTATCTTTAGGTTTCCAAAAGCTGAGAGACCACACACGAGATAAAAAATCAGAGATCTAACAGATTTGGTGGTACAGTGTGGGGTGTTCAGCCACACGGTAAAAACACCACACACCAACATTCCCAGCTCAGACAGGAAATCAGATTTCAGAGTAAACAAATGGAGATACTTTGTGGACTATTTAAAACAGAGGGAAAAAACCAATACAAAAAGAAAAAGGAGTGGAGACAGCGCCACCACCGGACTTTCTGGTAAGTCAGAACAGCTCTTTTGATTTTTCTTTTTTTTTTTTCTCAATTATTTTATTGATTTTTCCATTTGAGGGAAGGGTACATAAAGTCCTGGTCCCCCATGTGGCCACCGCTCGAGGCTGTCAGACCGGTACTGCTGGCAGGAGCAAAAACAGGTTAAGGTGGGTGTGTGTACACCCAGCAAACAGTCATCAACTCACAGTTATCCTCTTGGAGGAATAAATCCAAATACTCCCAGAGTGCAGAGGAAAAACTGGAGGACGTGCAGTGTCAAATGTTATACTCAGTAAGTCAGAAGTGAGGAGTGGAGACGCCAACTCCGCCAACTTCCACAAACTCGGCTACAAGCTGCAAGTATAAGTCACAACTGCAAAGACTTCAGTTACAATGAATGTGCGTACGGCACAAAACGGCTGAGTAGGTTTACCTGTGCGGTAAGCTGATAACTCGGCAGAGTTATGGTGTCTCTCCCAGGCTTTTTTGGATGAGGTGATGATGATGGGAATGAGCTGTCAGCCTAACGGACCTGAAAAAGCCAGTGCGCCCTCTAGAGCCCAAAAAAATGCCAAAATGGCAGGGCGCCATCTGGTGGTGGGCCAGCAGTACCTCCTCTTCGGCGGCCCACACAACAGGACCCCCCCCCCCCCTCAACGGGCGCCTCCTGGCACCCGACCCGGCTTGTTGGGGTGTTCCCGGTAGAAATCCGCCAGGAGGGTGGGATCCAAAATGAAGCTCCTCTTCATCCAGGAACATTCTTCTGGACCATAACCCTCCCAGTCTACCAGGTATTAGTACCCCCTGACCCCTCCGACGTACATCAAGGAGTTTCTTGACCGTCCATGTGGGTTCTCCGTCGATGATTCGGGCAGGAGGCGGCGCTGGTCTGGGGGTGCAGAGGTCAGATGTGTGGTACGGCTTGATCCTGGAAACATGAAAAACCAGGTGTATCTGCAGTGAAGCTGTGAGCTGGAGCTTCACCGCAGCCGGGCTGATCACCTTGAGGATCTTGAAGGGTCTGATGAAACGGTCAGTCAACTTGGGGGAGTCTGTTTGCAGAGGGATGTTCTTGGTTGAGAACCAAGCCTCCTGCCCGGGCTGATATGCTGGGGCTGGGGCTTGTCTGCGATGTGCATGGTCCTTAGCCCGCGTCCGGGCCTTCAGGATAGCAGAGCGGGCTTTCTTCCACACCCGATGGCATCTCCTGAGATGGGCCTGGACTGAGGGCACCTCGACCTCTCCCTCGACAGCCAGAAACAATCGGGGCTGGTACTCCAAACAGACCTCGAACGGGGAGAGGCCGGTAGATGATGAGATTTGGCTATTGTGTGCATACTCGATCCAGGCCAGATGTTGACTCCAGGCCGTCGGGTGCACTGAGGTAATACATCTCAATGCTTGCTCCAGGTCCTGGTTGGCCCGCTCTGCTTGACCGTTAGTCTGAGGGTGGTACCCGGATGACAGGCTCACTGTGGCCCCCAGCTCCCTACAGAAGCTCCTCCAGACCTGCGAGGAGAACTGAGGGCCACGGTCAGATACTATGTCAGTCGGGATACCATGCAGACGCACGACATGGTAGACCAGGAGGTCTGCAGTCTCCTGGGCTGTCGGGAGCTTCAGGAGGGCCACGAAGTGGGCTGCCTTGGAGAACCGGTCCACTATCGTCATGATGACCGTCTTTCCCTGAGACGCAGGGAGACCCATGACAAAATCCACTCCGATGTGCGACCAGGGGCGATGAGGCACCGGCAATGGCTGGAGGAGTCCTGTCTCCAGCTGATGTGAAGCCTTGCCCCTGGTGCAGGTGGTACAAGCCCGGATGTAGTCCCTGGTGTCGGCTTCGACTGACGGCCACCAGAACTGCTGTCGGACCACTGCCATGGTTCTTTGCACCCCCGGATGGTAGGAGAGCTTGGAACCGTGACAGATGTCCAATATGGCAGTCCGAGCATCTGGTGGCACGTACAGCCTGTTGGGAGGACCACATCTGGGATCCAGATGACGCGTCAGGGCCTCCCTGACCACACCCTCCACATCCCATGTGAGGGCTGTGACGATAGTGGATTCCGGTAAGATAGTGTCCGGTGGGTCCAACAGCCTTGATCCAACTTCCTCTTCATGCACCCGGGACAGTGCGTCAGACCGGATGTTCTTGGTCCCGGGGCGGTAGGTGATCTTGAAGTTGAAGCGTCCAAAAAACAGTGACCATCAGGCTTGCCTGGGGTTCAGACGCTTAGCGGTCTGGATGTATTCCAGGTTCTGATGGGCAGTGAGAACCACAAATGGGACCACAGCTCCCTCCAACACATGTCTCCACTCCTCAAGGGCCTCTTTCACCGCCAGGAGTTCCCGATTGCCAGCGTCATAGTTCCGTCTGCGGGGGTTAACCTGCGGGAGTAGTAAGCACAGGGGTGGAGAACACTATCGGACTCCCTGCTCTGGGACAGCACGGCTCCTATCCCTGAGTCAGAGGCATCCACTTCAACAATAAACTGGTGGTTAGGATTGGGCTGCACCAGAACGGGTGCAGTCGAAAACCGGTGTTTCAACTCCCTAAACGCGGCTTCGCACCGATCCGACCAGGTGAAGGGGACTTTTGTGGAGGTCAGGGCTGTAAGGGGGCTGACTACCTGACTATACCCCTTAATGAACCTCCTGTAAAAATTGTCGAACCCTAGGAACTGTTGCAGCTTCCTACGATTTAACCGGTTGGGGCCAGTCTTTCACCACAGCTACCTTAGCCGGATCGGGTGCGACGGAGTTGGAGGAGATAATGAACCCCAAGAAGGACAGAGAGGTGCGGTGGAACTCGCACTTCTCGGCCTTCACGAACAGCCGGTTCTCCAATAACCGCTGAAGGACCTGACGGACATGCTTAACATGAGTCTCAGGATCCTGGGAGAAGATGAGGATATCGTCTAGATATACGAAGATGAATCGGTGCAGGAAATCCCGCAGAACGTCGTTAACCAAAGCTTAAAACGTCGCGGGGCGTTGGTGAGGCCGAACAGCATGACCAGGTACTCAAAGTGACCTAAGGGGGTGCTAAATGCCGTCTTCCATTCGTCTCCCTTCCGTATCCGAACCAGATGGTAAGCATTCCTAAGATCCAGTTTTGTGAATATTTTGGCTCCATGCAGGGGCGTGAACACTGAATCCAATAGAGGTAACGGGTATCGGTTGCGAACCGTGATCTCGTTCAGCCCTCTATAATCAGTGCATGGACGGAGACCGCCATCCTTCTTGCCCACAAAAAAGAAACCTGCACCTAACGGGGATGAAGAATTTTGGATTAGCCCGGCAGCTAATGAGTCCCGGATGTAGGTCTCCATTGATTCGCGTTCAGGACGTGAGAGGTTGTACAGCCTGCTGGACGGATACTCAGCGCCTGGAACCAAATCAGTGGCACAATCATACGGTCGGTGAGGGGGCAGGGTGAGTGCCAGATCCTTGCTGAAGACGTCAGCAAGGTCATGATACTCAGCCGGCACCTCCGTGAGATTGGGGGGGGGACTCTGACCTCCTCTTTAACTTTTGCCAGGTGGCACCGAGGATCTCAAACACTCCCGGTGGCAGGTTTCGCTCCATTGAGCCACAACCCCAGACGGCCAATCAATCCGGGGATTGTGTTTTATCATCCATGGATAACCCAAAATATCTCTGGAGGTAGAAGGTGTTACATAAAACACAATCTCCTCCCTGTGATTACTAGAGACGACCAAGGTTAAAGGCCGTATCTGGTGTGTGATTTCTGCTAGTAGGATGTCATCTAGTGCCCGCACCTTCAATGATGAAGGAACGGCCACCAGAGGGAGCCCCACAGCCTTAGCCCACCTACTATCCAGTAGGTTCCCTTCCGATCCTGTGTCGATCAGTGCTGGAGCAGTAAGGGTTAAATCCCCACAGAGGATTGTGACTGGGAGTCGTGCGCATTTGCGAAGGACACCCTTGTGGTTTGTATGGCTCACTCTTAGCCCAGTCTCTAAGGTTGAGCTTTGTTGTCTAACCGCCTGGGGCCCCTTATTCTGCGCATGCTTATTCGAGCCGCAGTAAACACAGTCTCTGCGTGCCAGTCTCCTGTGTTTTTCCTTTACTGTCACTTTCGCCCTGCTCGTTTCCATAGCAACGTCAGCGGGGGAGCTGGTGTAACGTGGAAAGCCCTGGCTTTGGAGCGGGGAAAGGACGGCACTAACTCGAATCTGGAGGGGAGAGGGACAGCGCGCACCCGGCCACGCCCTTCGTCTCACTCCCGCTTGAATTCCTCAAGCCAATTGTCTAAGCGTATAACCAGATCAATAATCCCATCTAAATCCCACGGCTGATCCTTAGCCACCAGATGCTCCTTTAGGGCCGGAGACAGCCCGTTTACAAAGGCGGCACGGAGTGAAACTGCATTCCAACCGGACCTTGCTGCCACGATGCGGAAGTCAATTGCGTAATCAGCTGCACTCCACCATCCCTGTCTCATTGACAGCAGCATATTAGAAGCGGCCTTGCCTCTGTTGGGATGATCGAACACCAGTCGAAACTCCCTTATAAACTCAGTATAAGTAGAGAGGACCCGTGAATCTTGTTCCCAGAGCGCTGTAGCCCAGGCGCGTGCTCTGCCCCAAAGTAAATTAATTACGTAAGCCACCCGGCTGTGCTCAGATGCGTACATAACGGGCCGTTGTGAAAAAATGACCGCGCACTGCATCAGGAACGTACTGTTCCGGGGGACTTATGTAAGCTTCGGGCAACAAGGGGGGGACCTCTGAACAACCACTGGATTAACTCTGTTTGGCAGCTGATCCACTGGAGGGGGAACGACTGCAGCCACGCCTGGCGCGCGCTTGTCTACCTGCGCGGTGAGAGCCTCCATCCAACGGCTGAGGTGAGCGTCCTGCTCAGTTAATAAATCCAACTGAGCAGTGAGGTTAGACAGAATGTGCTGCAGCTCACCCAGCGATCCTCCTGGTGGATCCTGCGCACCTTGCACTACCATTGATCGGTCAGTAGGTGGTAAACGCCCCTCGGAGTCCATGACGTGGTCGAGTTATCCTGTTGGGAAAGTGAATGCACGGACCCACGTTAGGGGGCGTAAATGAACGGTCAATAGGAATTCCAATAAATAACAATTTATTATGCAAAAGTGCAAACCGAAGACAAATATGCTGAGTCCAATTAATAACAAAATGGTGACACGTGGGCAGGCCCGACGGTAGGAGATGCCTATCCAGAGAAGAGCCGGAACCCACGAAGTTCCACCGCCAGCTGCAGGCCTGCAATACACCAGAGCCGCCAAGTCCTGGTCCTCCAGGTGGCCACCGCTCGAGGCTGTCAGACCGGTACTGCTGGCAGGAACAAAAACAGGTTAAAGTGGGTGTGTGTGCACCCAGAAAACAGTCAGTAACTCACAGTTATCCTCTTGGAGGAATAAATCCAGATACTCCCAGAGTGCAGAGGAAAAACTGGAGGACGTGCAGTGTCAAATGTTATACTCAGTAAGTCAGAAGTGAGGAGTGGAGACGCCAACTCCTCCAACTTCCACAAACTCGGCTACAAGCTGCAAGTATAAGTCACAACTGCAAAAACTTCAGTTACAATGAATGTGCGTACGGCACGTAACGGCAGAGTAGGTTTACCTGTGTGGTAAACTGATAACTCGGCAGAGTTATGGTGTCTCTCCCAGGCTTTTATGGATGAGGTGATGATGATGGGAATCAGCTGTCAGCCTAACAGTGAACTGAAAAAGCCAGTGCGCCCTCTAGAGCCCAAAAAATGCCAAAATGGTAGGGCGCCATCTGGTGGTGGGCCAGCAGTACCTCCTCTTCGGCGGCCCACACAACACATTAAGACAGTGTGTTGGGGGTGAATTCCCCTTCCCTGGCACACAGTAGCCCTCTCACTCTTACTCATTCATACCACAAGAGATGGAATATACAGACACATGGGGGGGGGGGGGGGGGGTTGGAATAATTACTAATAATCATAATTTAAAGGGAAAAAAAAGGTCAACAACTCAGTATTTCATTGGTTTTCAGCATCAATCTGTAAGGTATCTATATAATGTAAAAAGGGCTGCCAGGTTTTATGAAAGGCCTGTGTAGAGCCCTTAAGGGAGAATCTAATCCTCTCAAGTTTCACACATTTTAAAATTTCTTGAATCCATGTATTATGTGTGGGTGGGGAAGAGTGATTCCATTTAAGCAGTATAAGCTTCCTTGCAAGCAAAGTGGTGAAAGCAATAATGTTTTGTGAAGATTTGGACCAGCCGGAGGCTGGGGGCAATCCAAAAAGAGCAACAAGGGGGTCAGGGTTCATTGCACAGCAAAGGACTTTTCCTAATGTAATGAAGATGGCACGCCAAAAGTCAATAAGTCTGGGGCAGGACCAAAACATGCATGTGATCAGCTGGAGACAGTTGACACCTGTAGCAAGAGTCGACTCTGTCTGGGTAGATTTTAGCTAATCTTGCATTAGTGAAATGGCTCCTGTGTAAGATCTTGCACTGTAAAAGTTTGTGCCTAGCGCATATAGAGGAGGTGTGGACTAGACTAAGTATGCGATCCCATTGTTCATCAGAGATTGTGATCCTGAGGTCCTGGTCCCAGACAGCCCTCAGGGAGTTCAGGGAGGTCGGGTTCATCTTAAAAATTGTATCATATAAGACTGATGTTAGGGATTTTTGTGTTGTTTTGATTAGGAGAAGTGAATCCATCAAGGTTTCTGGGGGGTGATTGGGGAAGTGAGGGAACTGATTTTGTCCAAAATGACGACTCTGGAAGAAACAAAATAGATGAGACTGAGGGAGAGTGAATTTTTTTGATAAGTCTCTAAAAGAGGGAAAAACACTGTCAACGGAGAGGTAATCAATAATTTGCAGACCCTTGTTGACCAGGATTCAAAGGCTACGTCAGAACAGGATGGAAGAAATGAACTGTTTTGGTAAATGGGAGCTAGTTTAGATGAGGAGTGTAGGCCAAATTGTCTCCTAAATTGATTCCAAATTTTTAAGGTCTCAGAAACAATGGGGTTTTGTGCTATACATTTGGTTGGTGAAGGTAGCTGTGAACTGTGTTCAAAAATATAGAGAAAGCAGGGAAACACTGTCATCTTGACCAGACTGATATGGCCCATAAGTGACAGAGGTAGAGTGGACCATCTAGTTAAATTTGATTTACATCGCTCCAAAAGCGTACTTACGTTTTTTGCAAATAAATCAGAGAGTAATTTTGTTGCAACTGTTTGTTGTGATTTGGCACTATATAAAAAAAATTGATTGATTGATTGATTGATTTTAGGCAGGTTAATTTTATAGCCAGATAACCCCCTGAATTGTTCTAAGATATCCAAAATAGCTGGAAGGGATGAGGTTGGGTTACTGACGTAGAGCAAGAGGTCATCTGCATATAGAGAAACTGTTTGGGTAAGGCCAAATCGGGATATCCCTTCAAACTTCCTATCGCTACGGAGCCACAAGGCTAATGGTTCGACAGCAAGAAACCGAATAAGGATGGAGAGAGGGGGCATCCCTGACAAGTGCCCCGGGATAACAAAAAAGGTTTAGCTTTTATGCCATTAATATTGACACTAGCTACTGGGGAGGTATAAAGAAGTTTAATCCATGATATAAAGTTGGAATTGAAACCAAATTTGTTTAAAGTGAAGAACAGGTAACTCCACTCTACACAGTCAAATGCCTTCTCGGCGTCTAATGACAGGATGAGCTCAGCTGGGATAGAGTCTGAAGAGGAACAGATAATGTTTAACAATCTGGTGTTGTGAAAAGACTGTCGTCCTGGAATGAAGCCAGTCTGGTCCTGGTTAATTCGTGTCGGTGTGACCTTCTGGAGTCGAGTGGACAGCACTTTAGATAGAATTTTTAAGTCAATGTTGAGAAGAGAAATAGGTCTATAACTGTTACAATGGAGGGGATTTTTGTCTTTCTTAAGCAATAAAGTTATTGAGGCTTCTGAGAATGTAGTAGGTAGTCGCTGATTCGCGAATGCATCATTAAATACTCTCGTCAGGATCGGAGATAGTATGTTGGAAAAGGTTTTGAAGAATTCTGCGGAATATCCGTCTGGCCCAGCGGATTTTGAGCTTTGCAGAGAACTGATGGCCTCTTGGACCTCTGCAACTGTTATGAGGGCTCCTAGATTATGAAAGACATTGTTGTCTACTTGAGGGTATGTTAAGCAGTCGAGAGAGTTAGGCTCCGACCAGTTGCGAGAAGAAGTTTCGGAGGAATAAAGTGATGAGTATTAACAAGAAAAAATATTACCACAGGATCTGTTGTAACTAACCCAGACGAAGATGCTATTCTGGGTATAAGTTTAGAAGAAGTCCTACCATTATTTAATGCTTCAATCTTAAATATGATCAATCTATCTTTGGTAGTTGGTTATGTACCACAGGCCTTTAAGGTGGCAGTAATTAAACCATTACTTAAAAAGCCATCACTTGACCCAGCTATCTTAGCTAATTATAGGCCAATCTCCAACCTTCCTTTTCTCTCAAAGATTCTTGAGAGGGTAGTTGTAAAACAGCTAACTGATCACCTGCAGAGGAATGGTCTATTTGAAGAGTTTCAGTCAGGTTTTAGAATTCATCATAGTACAGAAACAGCATTAGTGAAGGTTACAAATGATCTTCTTATGGCTTCGGACAGTGGACTCATCTCTGTGCTTGTTCTGTTGGACCTCAGTGCTGCTTTTGATACTGTTGACCATAAAATTTTATTACAGAGATTAGAGCATGTCATAGGTATTAAAGGCACTGCGCTGCGGTGGTTTGAATCATATTTGTCTAATAGATTACAGTTTGTTCATGTAAATGGGGAATCTTCTTCACAGACTAAAGTTAATTATGGAGTTCCACAAGGTTCTGTGTTAGGACCAATTTTATTCACTTTATACATGCTTCCCTTAGGCAGTATTATTAGACGGTATTGCTTAAATTTTCATTGTTACGCAGATGATACCCAGCTTTATCTATCCATGAAGCCAGAGGATACACACCAATTAGCTAAACTGCAGGATTGTCTTACAGACATAAAGACATGGATGACCTCTAATTTCCTGCTTTTAAACTCAGATAAAACTGAAGTTATTGTACTTGGCCCCACAAATCTTAGAAGCATGGTGTCTAACCAGATCGTTACTCTGGATGGCATTTCCCTGATCTCTAGTAATACTGTGAGAAATCTTGGAGTCATTTTTGATCAGGATATGTCATTCAAAGCGCATATTAAACAAATATGTAGGACTGCCTTTTTGCATTTACGCAATATCTCTAAAATCAGAAAGGTCTTGTCTCAGAGTGATGCTGAAAAACTAATTCATGCATTTATTTCCTCTAGGCTGGACTATTGTAATTCATTATTATCAGGTT